>NC_056746.1:979105810-979143310 GCF_019279795.1 Protopterus annectens | reverse complement strand
ATGATCAGCTTTAACAATTGGCTTAATGTCTGGTGTCATTCAAAGGGGATCCAGTGTCTGTCTGCCTGGGATGACATGCTTGACAAGCCACGCTGCTTTGCAAGGGATGGCTTGCACCTGTCACCCTGGGATTCCGGATATTGGCTAAGGCTCTTGCCACCCCATAGTGCCTTTTTTAGGCAAGGCTCAAATTCTAAACCTACCACCCTAGAAAACAAAAATGGGAAGAAACTGAGGGTAATGCTGCTCAATGCCAGAAGTCTAAATCTCAAAATGCACGCACTCTAGGCCCTTCTCAGTATGGAGAACATCGATGTCTGTGCTGTAACTGAAACCTGGTTCAAGGCTCCTGAGAGCACCCCGGCACTATTAGGTTTTACCTCATATCATGCGTTCCGGCCCCAAAACCCGGACCACACCACAAAAGGAGGGGGTGTATCCATATTCATAAAGGATACCCACACCTCCAGGATGGTGGCAACGCACGAAGCTTCGGAAACCATCCAGGTGCAACTAACCATAGGCAAAACTGCTCTACAAATTGTAGCATGCTACAGACCACCCTCTCAAACTCAGGAACCCCACACAGCCTTCCTGAAGACACTGGAGGGTATAAATGTATCACCAAACACCATCATATTGGGTGAATTCAACTACCTGAATATAGACTGGGAACATTACTCAAGCCCTAACTTTCTAGCCCAACGGTTCCTGGAGTTCATAAATTCAAATGCCATGGAACAGCTAGTCACTGTTCCCACAAGAGGAGAAAATATACTAGATCTCATTATCACAAACATGGGGACAAAATGCTCCACACCGGAAGTATATCCCTCATTGGTGAGATCTGATCATAAACTAATCTCACTGGAAATCCACATCCCGCCCCACCCCAAACAAAAAGACCACAGTGAAGAACTTCTCTAAAGCAAACTTCACACTACTCAAGACTGGTGTGGTATCCTTCAAGGCCCCTGAGCCAGTGGAAACCACAACCCAAGCTGCAGAAGCCCTTACAAATGCCTTCTATGAACACCTCCAGGACTGCATGGATCAGGCAATCCCAAATAAAACCAAGACTCTTTCCACAAAGGGCAAACATCCAGTCTGGTGGACCCCAGCCATTAACAAACTTTACAATAAGAGGAGAAAGCTATTACATGATAGAACAAAATCCATAAAAGGGAAGTCACCCCTGATCATTATTAGTAAAAAATACGAGCACTCATAAAATCAACTAAGGCCAATTTTGAGAGAAAAATTGCCATGGATTCAAAGGACAATCATAAGGCCTTTTTCAGCTATGTTAGGAACCTGGGTGGAAACTCCCAGATATGCTCAGAATTAGTCCAAAATGATACAAAAATCACTGAACCCACAGACATTGCCAACATACTGGCAGACAGGTTCAGTGCAAACTTGACCCCTCTCCCCTAAAGGAGAGATAACTATCCCAGCAAAGTGTAGCCTCCCAGACATCTCAAATGCGCAGGTGAAAGCTGCTCTCTCTAAAGCTAAAAACACAGCATCAATGGGACCGGATGGTGTCCCCGGCTGTGTGCTACATGAGCTAAATGAGGAAATAAACCCGCACATAAGGCAGCTGTTTAATCTCAGCCTTACCACAGGATACGTGCCCAAGGAGTGGCGTACGGCAACTGTGGTCCCACTCCACAAAGGCGGTGCCTCTACGGACCCTGGTAATTACCACCCCATAAGCTTAACAAGTCTAGTCTGCGAGAGGATCATAATGGAGCTCATAAACAAAGATATAGGGGACTTGCAGACATTGGACCCGACCCAGTTTGTCTTCATCAAGGGCAGATCATGCCTTTTGAACTTGGTTGACTTCTTCGAAACAGTCACCAAGGCCATTGATGAGGGAAAGGCAGTCCATACAGCCTACCTTGACCTTGCAAAGGCCTTCGACACAATACCCCACTCGGGTATTGTAGAAAAACTTACCAGCTTAAATGTAAACCCATATGTCACAAGATGGGTTGCAAACTGGCTTAAGGACAGAACCCACAGGGTTAGAGTTGCTGGCGCTATGTCAGACTCCAAGCCGGTCACAAGTGGTGTCCCACAGGGCTCGGTCCTTGGCCCCCTATTGTTCGGCATCTACTTCTCAGAAGTACAGGCCAACATGGGAGGACTTTGGCTGACAAAGTTTGCAGATGACTGCAAACTGGGCGCCATAGTGGAAAGTGCATCGGACACGGATATCCTTCAGAAGGGACTCACAGAAACAGATAGCTGGTGCCAGAGCCATGGCCTGAAGTTAAACGCCAAAAAATGTATAGTCATACCCTTTGGGAAAAACAAGGTAACCCCAAGCTACCATATTGGTGGCAATCCACTAAGCACAGAAGAGGCTATCAGGGACCTGGGGACCCAGGTTGACAGTGGCCTTTCTTTTGACACTCACGTTGCTAAAGTGGTTAGAAAGACCTTCTACATTGCCCACCTGATCATGAAGGGATTCACATCCAGATCTAGTGAGGTCATTGTTCCCCTGTACTCTTCACTTATCGGACCAATGATCGAGTACAATGCCCCATTCGGGATGTATCTCACCCGACATCTGCAGCAATTGGAGAGACCCCAAAAGTTCCTCACCAAAAGGATAAAGGGACTCCAAAATCTGTCATATGCTGCCAGATTGAAGAAACTCCAGCTCTATTCAGTTGCATACCGTCTGCTCAGAGGTGACATGTGCCTGACATACAAGGCCATGTCCAACCCGGAATTAATGGACATGCTCCACCTCAAAAAATCTAAATCCACCAAAACCACTAGAGCAAGCGACTTAAACCTTAGCACGGATATAAATAGGACATGCTGGAGGGATAGATTTATCACTCAGAGACTCCCTATGCTGTGGAATAAAATCCCGATCCATGTGAGGCAGAGCACCTCGCTGGCTCTATTCAAGAGAAATCTTGACCTGTGGATGGGAGATCGTAGGTTTATCCCGGGAATCATCTCTGTGTCACTGCTGGACAGAGGCACAACAAACTAATGGGCACAGTATTTTTTCATATAAGGGGTGACGTAAGCCACAAAAATTTGGGCTAGGCTTATAAATGCCTTAGGGCAGATAGCCTAGTATAAACCTATGAACCTATATGTGGTATATAAAGCATAAAATGGCTAACAGGATATAAAACATACATGAAAGAAGGAACAGCTTTGACACTGATAATATTACTATCTGTAATTTAGCTTGACACAGAGTTTATATATATATATATATATATATATATATATATATGTGTGTGTGGGCATATAAATATAGTGTGTGTGTGTGTGTGTGTGTGTGTGTGTGTGTGTGTGTGTGTGTGTGTGTGTGTGTGTGTGTGTGTGTAAATATATATATATATATATATATATATATAGATATATATATATATATATATATATAGACAGATAGATGCATGCACACTTGATGAGCACCTGTGGAACAAGATAAGTAAGACATCACTGTGTCAGGTCTCAGTGGTCTTTAACAAGACCATCACAGGGTGCACATCTCCCAGACAGGCAGCCAGGTACATCATATGTGGTATAGCTGCTGCATACTCTAACATTTAATACTGTGTGGCAAAATCACAATGGTTCTTCATATGCTGTATTATGTTTTCTGCACAGGTCATACACATAATGAGCAATGTATTATGCCTGAAGATTCATGACATGTATTGTGCAGACTAGAATTCTCCTGGATATACATTCTGTCCAAAAGCAGAGCTGATACCTAGTATGCGCAATTGGTGCAGAATAGTCAGAGAATGCAACTATCACCACACCTGCTTTTGTTGACAATACAAGGTCCCCAAGTAAAACAGATAGTGGCATTCATCCTTTTGCTATCACGTGCGGCTCCTTCAGGAATTTATTCTTTCATTCATTTTCCATTTACCAACTTAATCCATTACCAGGTTAAGGTGAAGTCAGAGCATATCCAGGCAGTCAAGTCAGTTCAGATATGGCATGTAGTTGGGATATTCCTTGTTTTCAAGTTGTCAGTTACTAACAATTTGAAAACAGGACTGGTTCCTCTATGTTATGAATGTAATGTCAACATGAGTTGATCCTGTTTCTGAAAGCTGCCACAAGCATGCTATCCAGCCATATTTGTGCACTGTGAGTACTTTGATGATTTTAGTTCCATTGCAGAAACACTGTTTTTCTGTTTTTTTTTTCTTTTCTTCAATGGTGGTATACATTATAGAAAGAAAGTCAGGCACAGTTCCACGGCTGGTAACAAAGTTAGTCACTCCCAAGGCTTAAAACAAGATGCTTTAATGAAATGATGAGCACTTTCACAATTACAAATTGCTTTTTCAGACATATGCTTATCTTCGAAAAAAAAAAAACATCAAACAAGCATATTCTTGTCAGAAGTGCACTCTTCTTAGTCTAAAGTAAGCTAGTTTTCCTTCAGTCTAAAATTTGACAGTGGGCCTCATCAAAATCGTTAAAAGACAATTAGATCATCACTTAAGTTCTTAGTATTTTTAACTCTTACTATTTTTGACTTCCTGTATCACTTGAATGAAGAAGTGCTAAAATATCTTAGCAGCTGAATCCAGTCTGAATATAAACCTTTTATATCTCATGAAACTGAAATGTGATGTGAATGTTGTTATATTTCTGCTATCAGCATGAAGTTATACTTGGAGGTATGCTGACCGAAGGCCTCACTTGAGGAATACTTCTACAAAACTAATTTTAATTAAAGTACATAGAATGCCTCTTTTTTATGATTCAAGTCACAACTTTATTAAATACCTTTATAATGTAAAAAAGGTACTTAACAGAGTTTTGTTAAGCACTTTTCAGTGCTGTTAGGTCTATTTCTGTGATGCTTTGTGGCTCATGTTTCCAGTGTTTTTCAGCCACTTCAATATCATAATGTTTGCACAATCCCCAGTGTAACAGTCTTGCCACATTATTATGCCTTTCAATACACAGTCCTTCTGCCATTCATATGTCTCAACCAGCAACAAGGTGTGTGACTGTTTCCAATTCTGTTTTACAAAACCTACATTTGTCTGTTTCTCCCATATGTTTAATCGACTTTGTCAACCAACATGTACGTACTCCACTATCTCGGGTTAGCAAAATATTAACCTTTCACCCTTTGGTTTGAACTCACCTCTCCTTAATCATTCTTGCATTCGATCCTGACCAACAAAAGATTGTTCCAGGAGTTTTCAATACTTGCAGCTATACTCATGCATTTTCCACATTTCTTGCCTTCTCACCTGATCCTTTACCTTATAGTCTTTCTTTTGTTTTTTGGCACATTCAGTTGCTGCTGATTTTTATCTACTTATGGTTTGATTTCCATTCCAGCTTGACTCCGATATTTTCTGATAGAGTAAGAAAGGAAGTCATCTTAGATTTATTTTTCTCATGTTTCAAAACTTTCATTATGTTTGGGTCTTGTGAGCTCAGCAGATATGTATGCTGTTCCAAGATTGCAGATCTGTACATGTAATCAATTTCAAAGAGGCCCATACCTCCTTCAGAACGGGGAATATATAATCTTGGTATGCAATGATTTTTTTTAAATCATTTGATGAGCATGAAGTATCCTTGTTTTCCTGTCTAATCTATCCAACACCTTTTGGGCCAGTCAATCACTCCAATAAGTTAGGACAGGAAGAGCAAATTGGTTTATATCTTGAACTTTGCTCATAGATGTTAATGCTGTTTTCAGAATTAATGCAAGTCGTGTCAAATATTCCTTATTAAGTTTTATTTGCATTTGTTCATGTTTTATTGTTGATCCTTCATCAATTCCCAAATATTTATACACTCCCTCTTACTGAAGTTCTTTTATATCACATTCTTGTCCCAAACTGATGTTTTCTTGGTGCTTCAGTTTTCCTGCTTTAAAGGTTACTTTTGCACATTTATCAAGACCAAATGACATCCTTATATCATCTGAAAACGTTTTGAATACTTGCAGTTGTACTTTCAGTTTCTCATCTGATGAGCTGTACAGTTTTAAATCATTGACGAAGTAAAGATGAGAAGTCTTTAGACTGTGCTGTTTTCTATGAGCCAAATTATAGCCATGTGCTAATCTGTTAAGTAGGCAGCTTAATGGGTTAAGGACAAAACAAAATAACAGAGGTGACAGGGAATCCCTGGAATAATAATTTGTCCTTTATCATGGCTTAATTACAAAATGGTCTGAAATTGTTTCATGGTCACTGTAATGTAATCATCAGTATAGGTTGTATGAATGTGGGATACCGTCAAATGCTTTTTTTAGTCAATCCATGCCATACTTAGATTCTTTCCCTTTTACAGTTCTCCACTATCACTTTATTTAGCAATAAAATTATCCTTTGTTCCATATGACCTTATTACCCTCTTGTTCTATTGCCATGATTGAATTTTCTTCTAAATGACTATAAACTCTGTTGGCATCAATTCTAGTGTATAGTTTATACGTCGTCGGAAGGCCAGTTGCTGGTCTATAATTTTTCGGGTAGCTTGCAGGTTCACGCTTAAGTAGGAGCATTGTTTTTCCTCTTGTTAGCCAGGTTGGTGTCTGTTCGGATGATCATATAAATAGGTCTTACTCATGGCTAAACCTTCATAGAAAGATGTTAATACTTTTAACCAGAAGTTAGCTACTGCATCTGCGTCTGGGGTTTTCCAATTAGAGGCTTTTCTTAACTTTATTTCAGTCTCTCTGGCTGTTACTCCATCCCATTTCATATCCTGTACCTTTGAACTTTTATTCTTTCTTTTACTTCTTCTATCCATTTAGCATTTTTGTTGTTGCCTTTCAATTCCTTTTACCTAGTTCCCCAATTTTTATAAAACTTTTTTGGGTCATCAATAAATTGCTTATTTTGTACTTTTCCTTTATGTTTACCTGTGTATCTTCTAAGTTTTTCTGCCAGTGCTGATATTTTTAGTTTATTATTTGCGACAGTGCATGATAAACCCTGAACCATTATAATACTGTGCATTGCTTTTATCACGTCTATCTTTCTGAGTATTTTTTGTTGATCTGTTTCCTCTTCAATTCTCTTCTAACAGTGACACTTTTTATCTTAATTGCTTTATACTTTTCTCTATTTGATATTTTCATGATGTTTTTCAATTTCTTCCCTTTTTTTCCTTACTACCCTGTGTTCTTGTGGTAGAATTGTATATGTTATTAATTTAGCTGCACAGTAATATATCATGTTTACTTCTGTTATATTGCATGGATCTGTATGGACAGTACTAATTACTGTGTTCATTTGTTTTATCAAACTTCTAACTTTTTGGATTTTATTGACCTTCTGCAGTCTATTTCTTTTATTGATCTTCATATGTCTATCTATCCCTGTTAAATTAAGCAACTCTTCTCTTAGTTCATTTTCTAATAAACTGAGAGCATATTTTTTGTTCTCCATTTCCTGCTGGCATTCTATAGAAAGTTCTATAGCATTTTTCTGTAGCACATTCTCTTCAATTTCATCTCATGTCACCCGTTGCTCTGTCATATGGGAGCTCACTGGCCTATCACTCCTCAACACTGACTGCGTCAGAGTTGCCACAGTTTCCTGTTACTCCCTTGCTGTCCTGCTTCAAGTGAATGTTTATAGTGGTTTCCTGTGGAAGACTCCAAAATATCTTCATATGGTAACTGACCAGTTGCTTCCAGTTCCACCGGTTTCTCCTTAATTTGGATATCCATTGCTCTATCCTGCTGTTGTACTTTCTGAGTTAGATTTTCTGCGCTGAATCCTTCACTTCACAGGTACTTCATAACTTCACTTTCTATTTCTATAACTTCTCCATTACTAATATTCTTTTCTACTTTTCCTCTTTGTTTTCTTATTTTTTTGTATTGTAAATTTTTCCATGTCCAGGTTCCTTTGTCTGTATTTCTCTTCAAATATCTTTGGTGCCGCTCTTTTTGTATTGATTATTTTGATTTGGCTTTTTCCTTTGCATAAATATTACACCATATTAAATCTCTTTTTCTTTCCCACATCCATATTTTTTCTTCAGATGTCACCTGGTCTTCCTGTTTCTCCTTACTTTGGGGACGTGTTCCATTAGAACTTCTACACCAAATCCTTCACTTTGCGGGCACTCCATAACTTCAACTTCTACTTTTTTAACTTCTACTTTACTGATCTTCTTTTCTACATTCCCTCTTTGTGATATTATTTTTTTTATTGTGAAATTTTCCATATGTGGATGCCTTTGCCTGTACTTCTCTTCGAATATCTTTGGTGCTGTCTTTTTTGTATTGACTAATTTGGTTTTCGACTTTGTATAAATATTGTACCATATCAAATCTCTCTTTCTTTCCCATGTCCAAATTTCTTTTTAATCTTTTCAAAAATCTCTAGGTTTTGATGTTAATATTTTTGCACTTCCTCAGATGCTTCTTTTTCCAAACAGATCAAAGTTCCTTGGTCTGTGTAATGTTTTTCACAAATGTATTGTACTAATGAACACAGTTTTCTTGTGGAAGTATTTTTCTTTCCTCTAATTTCTCTCAATCTTTTTGTATATCTTGTGTCTGGAAATTCTGGGCTTTTTGCATAATAGTAACAATACATCATTTCTTTCTTATCCTTAATTGTCCACTCTATTGTCTTTATGGCTATTTTTTGGCCTACCAGTTTTTGTGATTTTTGTTGACTACTACTTCTTCCTTCTGCAACAGGGAGGGGGAGCATCCTTCTCCTGGGCCTGGCCTGGCCCCATTGTTCATAGGTAGGTACTAGGCTATCTGCCCAAATGCATTTATAAGCTTAGCCGGAATGTGTTGGCTTTTGCCACCCCTTAGATTAGTTCCCTGTGCCTCTGTCCAGCAGAGCCACTGAAGTGATCCCTGGGGTAAACTTTCTGTTTCCCATCCACTCGTCAAGGTTTCTCTTGAAGAGTGTTAGTGAGGAGCTCTGCCTAATGTAGATTGGAATCTTGTTCCAGAGCATAGGAAGTCACTGGGACAGGAATCTATCCCTCCAGCACATCCTATTTATTGTTGTGGTGAGATTTAGAACCCTAGAGCGTGCGGCTCGAGGGGATATGGTTTTCTTTAGGTGGAGTATGTCCATCAATTCTGGGTTGGATATGGCTTGGAGGTCAGGCAGAGATCACCTCTGAGTAGGCAGTATGCAACCGAGTACAGCTGGAGTTTCTTCAGTCAAGTTGCATAGGGCATCTGTTTGAGGCCAGTGATCCTATTGGTGAGGTACTTCTGTGGTCTTTCCAGCTGTTGCAGGTGTCTTGTAAGGTACATCCCAAATGGGACGCTGTACTCTATGATGGGTCTGATGAGTGATGCATAGAGGGGCACAATGACCTCTTTTGATCTGGATGCAAACCCTTTTGTGATTAGGTGGGCCACATAGAAAGATTTTCTAACCACTTTGGCAATGTGATTATCAAAGGAAAGATTACTATTTTGAAGATTCTACACGGTCATTTTTCCCCCGTCCTGGTACCAGTGCACCTACCAGGATTGGGCACTTTTTTATCCTGGGTCTTGTGTGACCCAGCTATCTTTTTTTTAATTTTTGACCTACTTCTGTCCATGATATATGCTATATAAATACAGTCTATATATCAGTGTTATCTTGTTGAGATTTTGTGAAAAACAGGGTCCACCTCGTGAAGGTACTCACCAAGACTAGAGGATGAATTCAATTTCAGCAATACTACTCTCCCTTGCTTGCTGATTTATCATCTCTCCATTTGGACCCTGGCTCTCTGTATGATTGTTCCCATGGACTTTCAGGTTTGATGGTTGTCAAGAAAATGGGGAAAAACAGCATAAAATTGTTTTATTTAAAGTATTCTCACCAACAAATATTCTGAGTTTAAAATAATTATTTTATTTGGGTGTTGTTGTACTGGAAACCTATACAGTAGATCCTTACACTCTCTCTCTTTCTCTCATGCTCTTTGTTATTTCTGTTTCTAAAAGTTTTTGTAGATTTTTAACCTTGTGTCAAATACGAAAAGATATCCTTTAGTATGGTTGTACTGATCTGCATGTAGCATTGCTATGCACTGCATTTGCTAAGATTTTCATATAGATCTTCATGTTCCTCCAACATCCTATCTAGTCTCTGTGGCTCCTTGTAAGAGTCTTTGATCATACCATGCAACATCTGCATTATACCTAGGGACTTGGCTGTGGGATACCTCATAGAATGGAGTTCTTTCTGTCTAGTACTATGAAAATGCTCTCCATATCATATCATATCATATCATATCATATATCGTATATTATATAACGTGATTTCTATTATGAAACACTCCCTGATAGACAGTGGATTCAATGAAATGAGCTATATGTTAGTCTTATATTTGTCTAGTGTAACTTTGGTGGAGGTTTTAACTTAATATAGTTTTTGTATGGCATTATATTAAGTGATGTTCCTTAGTCAAACTCTGTGGTTTTCTGTTTCCAGATATTTACTTTTATTTCAGAATTAGTTGTTTCTCATCTTCTTGTATAGTTTGCACACTTGAATTTTATTGTTTGTCACCTACTGTTTTGGCCTTTAGACTTGGGTCGTCATTTTTTCATATCCGTTAGGTTTGCATACTTGTTCTGTTTCACTGGTTCTGTCTTTCATATATTTGTGCCCTCTTACTTGTTACCTTTGTCCTAGCTATCCAAGTAAAATAGTTATGCTTCTTATACTTTGCAAATATTTTCCCATAGGCTAGACCCTGACACTTGTAGGATAATGCGTCACAGCTCCTGCACTTTGTAGAATATTTTTTTTCCACTTTGTACTATGTTAACACATTTCCTTTTCTTTCTCACTCAAGCTTCTGAGTTTTTTCTCTATACATACATTGATACACTCCACATATCTGTATACTTTACTCTGTACTTGTGTGGACGGTTTCTGAACTGCCATGCTAGAGCTCTTGTGCATTTGATTTTATTTATTGTGATATCACCAAACATGCTGCAGTATGTCTCTTTGAATTCCAGCTTTTGTCTCTGGTTTCTGTTTATCATTATATCTGCACTTACCAAACTGCTCACACATACACATGTGCAAAATGCATTAGAGCAGAGGGATGAGCTTTTTACACCTCCTTTACTTTATAGGTTCATAGTTTCATAGGTTGTTAGGCTAATGACCACTAGGGTCATTACAAGTCTCGCCATGCTTCCCAAACCATTTGGGTCACAAGTATCATACAGGGAGGGGCATGTTAGTAGGCAGCTAGCTAAGAATTTTTTGGGGACTATTAGTTAAGATAATAAAGGCACATGGGGGCCAAAATGAGGGTAATTTTATGATTTCTCATCCAATTGTCAAAGTTTTGTTTGAATAGGGTCAAGGATGAACTCTGTTTTACATGAATGGGGAGCCTATTCCATAGTGTGGGGATCTTTTGGGATACAAATCTGTCTCTCCAGCACATTCTGTTTATGTCACAATTGAAGTTCAGATCCCTGGATCTAGAGTTTCTATTGCTGTTTGTTTTACACATGTGCAACAGATACAGCAGGACTGGGTCCAAGGAAGCCCTTAAAAGCCAGGCAAAGATCCCCTCTCTTTACCCTGTAGAAGACTGAATATTCAGACAGAGCCTTAAGGTGATCATTGTAGAACAGGGTATTCATGTCTTGAATTCTTCTGGTGAGAAACCTTTCTGGGTGTTCCAGCTGTTGCAAGTGGCTGGTTATATACATTTCAAAGGGGGCATATAATTCAATGAGAGGTCTGATAAGGGCTGAGTAGAGTGGCACTATAACTTGCTTGGACCTGGAAGCCATATCCTTCCCTATAAATTGGATGACATAGAATCATTTTCTTATTATCTTAGCTACATGTTGGTCAAAGGCAAGATTGCTGTCTACATATGTTATCTTCCCAGATGAGTTTCCCAAAGGGCATTATAATGCATTTTTGGCACTGAGGTTTAGGCCATGGTTTTGCACCAGTCATTTGTCTGTGTTAATCCCTATTTCAAGATGTCTGTGTCTTGGGGAGAATCTATAATAGCTCCAGGTTTACAGTCATCTGTGAACTTGGTAAGCCAGAGGCCTTTAACTTTAGCCTTAACTTCCAAGAAGTAGATGCCATACAGAGCTGGCACTGCACAGAGCCCTGGGTACTCCACTGCTGACCAGTCTCTTAATGGAGATGGTCTAACTGATTCTGACTTCTTTGACCCTATCTGTGAGCCAGTCTGCAATCTAGTGAGTTATCTATGCATTTTTGCCTCGCTCAGAGAGCTTGTCAACAATGCCTGAGTGGGGCATTGTATCAAATGCCTTAGCTAGGGCAAGATATGCTGTATGCACTGTTTTACCCTAGTCCCATTGCCTTGATGACCCTCTCAAACAAGTCTACCAGGTTAAGTAGGCATGACCTTCCCTTAAAACTGAAATGGAATATGTCCTGTGTCTGTAGGTGGCAAATGTCCTTATTTACCATTTCTGTGATCATTCGTTACATGGCTTTGCATATTAGGCTTGTTAGAATGATGGGTCTGTACTTCTCTAAGTTGGTTGATAGTCCACCCTTGTGGAGTGAAATGACTGTTGTGGTCCTCATTTCATTTGGAACGTAGCCTGTTTCAAGGTTGTAGTTGAAAAGTGCCTCAAGTGGTTCTAAGAGGTCATGTTGTTCAGAAAGCAACCAGGGATGTTGTCAGGACCTATAAAGGTGGTGTTCTTGGCTTTAGGAAGTGTTGCTTGCACTTGGTCCCTGCTAAAAGCTGGGGGAAGTATGTTGGAGGGTTTTCACCTGGTGGAGCTTGGGGTGAGGGGGAGTGGGGGATGAGATTTGAGCTGAATTTATCAGCCAATAGATTTCCTATGTTGCCCTGATCAGTGTAGGCAGTACCATTCACCACCAGATTAGCACAATGTTGTGTGCTACTTCTAAGATTCTGGACGTAGCTGAAGAAGGCCTTCTAGTTGTCCTTAGTATACGAGGTTATCCTGACCTCATAGTTGGTCTTGGTAGACGTGATTAAACCTCTTTCTTTCTTGTTTAGTTGTATAAAGGAGCACTTGTCTTTAAGGGTGTTGCTTTTCCTGATTTTGTCCATAACTTTTCTTCTGTTATTATATATCCTGTTTAGGTGAGGATTCCACCAGTGGAGTTTGCTTTTAGTTTTTGTTTTGGGTATATTTCTGGTAGGTATGGCTTTATCTATGCTGCCATACACATGTTTGTATAGTGACTCTGTGAATAATTCTGCATAGGTATCTGTGGTCTCAGGGTTGGGGGAAGCCTTGAATTTTGAACTGTCACTTAATAGGATATAACTTGCCTTTGAATAGTTCCTAACTGCTACTAGTATAGCTGGATTTTCTTTGTTGATTTTTACTTCAAATGAAACAGCTTTGTTATCTGATCTCACTAGTGAGGATGCGATATGAGGGGGCAACCCACTCCCATATTGATGAATATGAGATCATGACCTGAGGTATAAAATGCACAATGTAACTATAAGCCATGCTGTATAAATTTATTTTTGAGGGGAAGTTTTTGCCCTCCCTAAGAGCAAATTGTAAGCCTACAAGAGTGTAATATGATTGTTTTGCCAGTCTGTGTGAACAATGTGCATATCAATTCAGCAAGACAACTGTTGATTCTTCTTTAATGGTCTGTACAGTAATGATGTGTAACACTACTCTGAAAACCATATGTATAAATGGGATAAAAAATATAAAAGACAGCAACTGTGCCCATCAATGTGTCCCAGTTTTTTATATCACTGCCAAGTGAGAAATCTCCAGTCAAGAATTTATTATATTCGTGGCATCTTTAATTACATTTTTAGATGTATGTCTTAGACCTAAAAATGAGTATAATGTTGGGTATGGGGGCATTGTTTGACTGTTTGACTTTGCAATATGGCATCTATGGCTTCTGCCTGCACTCTGAAAGACTAGAATATTTGGAGGTGACATGCTTATTCACATCATATGCACAGCACCTTCATTATATATATTTTCTCCAAATAATTTATTTTTATTATAGCAGCGATCTCATTAGCACAAGCATCTATTGTTGAATTATTTGCAGTGGAAAACTGTAATGTTTTTCAATGAAAAATTTCCAGAAGGATTCATGATAATAGTTCCCACCCATACAAATTAATTAACTACTTTCTTAATGTAAGAATAATTCTGCAAGGTAAATGAATTAGTAATTCACAGTACTAGAATGTCTTATTATTTTCCTGCAACATTTGATGCTAATGTAATATGAACTCTATAATTAATGTAATATGTGCACTATAATTATGTTTCTCAGTCATATGGTGTGAACAAATGTTACTGTATGTCTAGAAGCCAAAGGCACAAATCCAAACTTTACCCAAAGGCATGTAGTGATATCTATTATGTGCATCCTTCATTATGTCTAATTGCTTACAAAAAACATTCTAGTTCCAGCAGCAGGACCTTTGATTTAGTTGCAAGTCTCTATTTGGAAATATCGTGTGCCCTGTTAAGCTAATTCTACAAAAGGCAGCATTCTGACCATCAGATTTCATAGAACATGCTGTCAGAAAAGTTGACATGCTGAATATATTGATATTATGCCTGCGTAATGCAGCAGATCAAGGTACAGATTAGTCTGTATAAAGAACAAAGAAACATCAGAAGAAATGCTAACTCATTATTATCTGTCCATTATTTGTGTGCGTCCCTGATTAAATGGCCATATGTTTGTTTAAATGAGATAAATTAAATATCTAGCACTTACAATTGTTTTTTGCTTAATATGGATTACAGACCTGATGTTTTTTACATTAGCCATATGTTCTTCTTATTAACTCAGAGAATATAGTCCAATATATCAGTACATAGTCTGTATACTTAATCAATATTATGGGTTTTGCTGTGGAAAAGAAAATTTTTTACAACAAAAAACATTCCAGCAACACTCTTGCATAAACAATGATTTTTGTTTAATTTTATTTTTATTTACAGAAAACAGACTGAATCACATGGGACCCCTTTAAGCTATGACCATACTACACTGAGAAAAGAACTGACACAAATTTAATATATACATTAATGTTTCCTATAGTCTTAGTGGCTCACTGAGTAGCACACTTCTCTTTTATGCTGGAAGGCATGAAGGCTGTGGGTTCAGTTCCTATGCCCAGTGCTTCAATTAATTTCTACTGCTGACATTGCAGTGCAGCATAAGTGGGGTGCCATACTTTTTGAGTGTGCTGCCCCTCGGCTGAGATGTTAGACTGATATCCCCCATCAGTCTGAGATGGTGATAGCTCTGGTGGATATAAAAGATCCTATGGCACTTATCAAAAGAAGAGGACAAGTTTTTACTAGATTGTCAGTACAATAAAATACAATAATAAACAAACCTAGCAAAAATTCCCTTTGCTCCTCCCTTACATCAAAATGCATAAAAAATTACTATGCAAGAAATACAATCCTATATACCAAACTAGAATAAGTCCATCCAAGAAAATAAAACTAGAACAAATATACAAAGTATATAAGAAATATCATAACACAAGAAATTCCTACAAATCCTTGCCATCAAATATGTGTTTTGAACTCGCCCACCTCCACACTTCCTTAATCCCTTCCTTGTTATGCCATGACGTATTACTCAACACTTCCCTACATCTTCATTGTCATAACACCCATGTACAGTGTACTCAACTGTCACCTCAGTATTATGCCTTGATAAATCCTCATACCACATGTATAATAAATCCTGTAACATAATTTGCTATAGGTGCACAAAGCCCATTTTCTTTGCCAAAGCAGTCCTCCACCACCCCTCCGAAATCTCATCCAGTTGAAAAATAGCGTGTATATAGTTTATCCTCCCTCACGTCCTGTATAGCCACATAAACATTCCTCTTTTACTATGTACTTAATTTCCCCTTTCAATATTGCAATGTGGCAGTCTGCAACAAATCCCATACCCTGTCATTTCCCCTTAACCTATGACTATGCTGCAAAATACTTTGCAATACCTCCTCCTTACCTAACCCAGCCAACTTTCTGTCTTATAAAATCTAACATATTATTATATATCATACTGTCACATCATTTACTCTCCACAGGTACCACTGCCTTCTAAAGTTTAAGTGTGCCTGTATTCATATTATAATGTCCATATGTCCCTCTATGTCCTTTGCCTCACTTTAGTTCCTCCACAAAAATCATTAAAACTAAATTTCCCCCATTATTTGAACTATCTTCCTAAAATGCAAAGAACATAAAAATACCACCAGATTAAACATATTCCATCCCCTTCCTTCTCAACTGCATACAATGCAGAGGGTTCAGTCGACAACACCAAATCAATGAAAAACATCCCAATAACCTTGTGTCCAGCTATTTTGGAAATGGAAAACAACTGCCCTAGATACTTCATTTTCCCAGATATTATATACGTATTCAAGTAAACTTACTTTCTATACAATATATTAGAGCCATTTCCACATAGCCACTATTTTAGTGATTTAATCCAACAATTCTCTTCAGTCTATCTTCAGCATCTACCAGTTTCCTAACCATGCCCCTAAATCACTGTAGTTCTCCATTTAAATAAATTTGTCTTTTGCTTGCTATCTCCACAAAACCTAACATTTTTAATACATAGCCCTTAACATCTTTACAACCAGTATACACATTCCTTTCCTGACCTCTCATCTCACCACATTGCGTCTTCTGCACAGGTCAGGCAAACCAGTGCACTAACATTCTTGAATATCTTTCACTCACGACTTGCAAACATTTAACCTCCCTCGCTGCTACATTAATTAATAACTACTCAAACAGAGTAGGACTCGATGCACACCCATGCATTACACTATTCTTTATATGAATCCTACTTCCAAAATACCTATTCACACATGGCCTAACATAAGAATTCTCATTAACTTATTGAATCAGTGCAAAGAAATGTGCTTCCAAACCACAGTCATGTAGAATTCCTAGTATCTGCCCGTTATGTACATTATCAAATGCTTTGCAAAAGCTACCACAATAACTGTGCCCATAATCACCTTAATAACCTCCACAGCCTCTCTTCACAAATGTAACATATCTTGGTTATCCTTTTCTTCATCATCCCATATATCTTTAATTCCACTACTTTTCCAGTAATGTTACTCAGGTTTAATTGAAATATTTTACTTAGTAATCTATAATTTGTACTGGTCATAGCCAATTCTTTAATATCCTTCTTACCATTTCCTTTCAAAACAAACTACATTACACTATCATATCCTTGATTTCTAGGTTTCCTACATTCCCTCCCTTCCTGTAATACCGCCATAAAGTTCTGCAACTAAGAATCCATCAAAGGTTTATAAAATCTATATGTGGAACCATCCACCCTGGGGTCCCACCTTAATTTACCATCCCTAAATGCCCCTTTAATCTCCCCACAGTAGTTTGTTCTTCCAACATCTTAAACTGCCTCTCGCCTAACTGTGGAAATTCCCTTCTCTCTTCTACCTTGCACTCCTTCCAATTATACAGCACCCTTAAATCTCTTTCCGTTTTATACCTAATTTATTCCAGTATTCTGCACTACACTCTGTAATCATTCTTTAAACAATCCATTTGTGCACATTCTTTCTGCATATTTTTAACCAACAAAGGGTTAGCTTCCTCTCTCTCTCTCTCTCTTGCTTTTTCCAATACAAATCTGTTTCCTCAACAATTGTCTCATTCTCCATGTGTATTTTCATTTCATGCTAGTAATGCTTCCAGGAATTATGATGTAAAACCAGATGCAACTGTTCTACCTGTTCTTACTTCTCCTTTTACTTGTTGTTTTTCTCCCCAGGCCTCTGGTGAAAAATGATACCTACCCAGTCAGACTTTTCTGGTAATCAAATATCAATAAATAATTAAAATAAAATTATCCCTTACAATCCAGTACCTATGTCATATACTTTCCCACTTAATATCATCCTATAGGTTCATAGGTTCATACTAGGCTATCTGCCCAAGGGCATATTATTTTGCTGTGCCTGTCAAGCAGTGACACTGAAGTAATCCCTGGTATATATCTGCGATCTCCCATCCATTGGTCAAGATTTCTCTTGAGATGATCTGAGGATCCAGTCATCTTATTCAATTATGAAACATATGCCAACATCTAATTACAAAAAAAATAATTATTTTTGCGACAAATCAGTCCCTTCAATATGTACATTCATTCTGCATAACAATTTGTATATCCACCATCTTAATTTCAAACAGAAGACTCCTGCTTCTCTTTCCTTTTCTCCCCCTACTACTCTGCAAAGGACTGTTAAAGTCCCTACCACAAACTATGTAACCATTTAGTATCACATAGACTTGCAACCTACAAAACCCTTTGTCTCACAATTTCTGCTTAGCAAAAGCATACACATTACATAACTTAACATACAGCCCCCACCTAGGAGCAATCTACAACTTGTAATCTACCTGCCCATACAACTATATGGCTTAAAATGGGCATATCACAACCTGTCTTAAATAACATGGCCACCAGAGAGCATTTGTCACTACAAAAAGACCATAAAATCAGCCCTGTGTGGCTTTCTATACACTCGCAAAATGTGACACCACAAACACTTGTACTGGAGATCTAAACTTCCACTACAGCTTGAACATAACTTCCTGGAGAAATAGATTCACTTGCCAAATAATTCCCCTCCTCTGAAATAGACTCCCTCTCCATATAAAATAAAACAACCCTCTATAAACACCATGTGGATGACCGCATGGGGAATTTGCAAATACACCCCTGGTCTGGCTCCTCTAGCTATTATAAAAATGGGTAACATGTGGCGGGTGCTGCTTTGGTTAGGTTAAAAATGATCCACACAGATCAGCTGTCTAGTAATAGCCTAAAAACCTACAACCACCTCCACCAAAGAAAATCAAACGTTTTCTTTTGTGTATATCAATAAATGCTATGTCCTGCAAAAAATATGCTGCCTGCTCTCTACTTCTTCAGCCAACGTAACACTGCCAGCTGTCTAACATGTGTTTTAATACTGTTAACATTAATAGTTAGTAAGATCAACTCTTAACTTGCTGCCTACCAGATGTAACTTTCTTTTTCTTTCACTATTTCCACTACAGATTATGAAGGCTTGTCCTCATCAGTATCTCCATCCATTACTTTCTCATCTCCTTCCTGCGGTAAAATCAAATATATGTTGGTTATTTCCATTATATTCCATTGTTGCACTACTATTACTGGTAAATAAATCAATATGATCAGAGCTTCCCATAGCAGTTGACCTTCCATGTGCATTATTAATATACATTTTTAGCAATACCTGCCATAGCAGTCCGTGTGCTCTCTCTGTTTATATCAGATTGAACTGTGTTCCCTACTAATTCATAGATTCATAGATTGCTACTAGATTAATGACCCAGGGGGGCCTTTCAAAGCCTAGCCAAGTTTTCCTGAAAGAATAACGATGTCCTGCATGCAAATAGGACATTGAGGACCAGGCATTTATAAGCTACCCCTGTCCATAACGGACATGGGTGCCAGGCCCGGTGTAAATTTCCTATTCCAGATCCAATCGTCTAGGTTGCACTTAAACTGGAAAATCGGCAAACTCAGCTTCACATGGATAGGAAGCCTGTTCCATAGGAGAGACAGTCTCTTGGACACATATCTGTCTCTCCGACATGTTCCGTTTAAGTAACAGACAAAATTCAGGTCCTTAGATCTTGTATTTCTGGTACTCTTTGACTTACAAATATGTAGGAGATTCATAAGTGTGGGGTTTGCAGATTCCTTGTAAACCAGGCATAGGTCACCCCTCAGCAATCTATAGGAGACTGAGTAGAAGGAAAAGGCTTTAAGGTGCTCTTCATAAGGCAGGTTTGTTATGCCTTGTATTCTTTTTGTAAGGAACCTTTGAGATCACTCTAGATGCTGCATATATCTGGTCAGGTACATACCAAAAGGAGCATTGTACTCTATGACTGGTCTGATAAGGGCAGAGTACAGTGGGATAATGACCTCTTTGGACCTAGATGCCATGTCCTTACTTATAAGTTGTGCAACATAAAAGGCCTTCCTCACCATTGTGGCCACATGGTGGTCGAAGGTAAGGCTACAGTCTATGTGCGTACTCAGATCCCTGACCACTGGTTCGACTCTTAGGGATGTATTATCAACATGGTAATTAGCCAGAATGGTTGCCTTCCCAAAGGGTACAATTATGCATTCCTTAGCATTGAGTTTAAAACCATGGCTTTGAATCCATTTATTAGTCAGAAATAAACCTTCTTAAAGAATGCTAGTGTCTGCAGGGGAGTCAATGATAACCCCCAGCTTGTAATCATCTGCAAACTTAATCAGCCATAAACCTTCAGTATTTGCTTCCATTTCAGAGAAATACATGCCAAAAAGCAGTGGGCCCAGTATCGAGCCCTAAGGGACTCTGCTAGTGACTGGCCTCTTGATGGAGGTGGCCTCATGTATTTTGACCTCCTGGGTCCTATCAGTGAGCCAGGTGGCTATCCAGTGGGTGATAAAGTGTTTAGATCTAAATTAGTGAGCATGTCTATAATAGCTGAGTGGGGTATTGTATCAAAAGCCTTGGACAGGTTGAGGTAAGCTGTGTGCACAGTATTACTGTCATCCAATGTTTTGGTGACCCTCTCAAAAGTCCACCAGATTAAATAGTCCTGCCATTCCTTTAACAAAGGTGAACTGTGATGAGTCCAGTGCTTGCAGGTAAATATGCATGGTGCAGCCATTCCAAAAGGAAGGAGGTGTTCTGTGAAGCCTGGGTGAATTTTAATGCTACAGAACAAGCGACCATTAACACTTGCTACTAAAGTTAGACTTCTATTAATTGTTCATCTCCCTTTTGATAGAAAACTGTAGAGGTCTATATACAGTATGTGGTGTTGTAATTTCTGATTATAGGATTATTAGTGAAGTGAGTTTATAAATGTATGTGTGGAATAATAATGGCTACCATCATGTCATACCTCTAGATCTGTAGAAGCTTGTGTTTGTGCACCAACACTGATTCACTGTGTGAGCTGTTTATTTTTCTCCACAGTTGTATGACCATGGCATTAGTATATATGAGGAAGTGCATATTTGTTGTGCAGAATGTTTTCTGTCAATTGTGATTCACTGAAATTAATTTTTAATAAACTAATTTCAACCTTTTGTGATTCAGTGAGATGAACATTCAATAAAAGCACATACACCTATGCATATATATGTATGTTAATACATCATAAAAGTAATACATTGAACAGCACACTGATCAAAAAATATAACAAAACAAGACCTTTTTTTTGCAGAGGCATAGGTCTCCACATCCCCACACATCCCCTGCTAATAATATATACCAACTCCAAGACTGGAATACAGTGGGGCAAGGACAACTTCTCCAATCCCCACTCTACTGCAGTCTTGCAGGAAAAAAGAGCAGGTACATGCAGTCAGCTGATTTTTATTCACCTGTACCTGCTTTTTTTCTAATCATATTGCCGACCACTTATCTGTAACCCATATATATTTATATATGTGTGTGTGTGTATATATGTATATGTATGTGTATATATATATATATATATATATATATATATATATATATATATATATATATATATATGTGTGTGTGTGTGTGTGTGTGTGTGTATGTGTGTATAATAAATGTAGGACAAGAAGCCTCAAAAACCTAGACAGTGTGAAGCGCAAAGCACCTCACACAAGGAAGTGAGTTAGTGATTGTAATTTGTTTATTTTGTCTTTAGTTGGGATTTAGTTTAATTTCAAGGTATGTTTATCTTGTGTTTCTACAGGATGCTCCCATACATATTTGTTAACTATTCATGTGCATTGCTGCAGATGTGCCTGGAATGCTGTTCCTTAGAAACTGCAGATCCAAATGCTGTGTTTCACTGGATAATTTCAGACGACAGTGTGCCTCGTGTTGACATTCGAACTGTCTTTAATATTCTTCTGTAGTATTTTTTTTATTTTTCCTGTGGATGTTTGCTAGTTTCATCATTGCAGTTTTTCAGTGGGCTTTATTTGATGTTTTGGGTTTCACTGTTTTAGATTTGCTTGATTAGCCATTGTTCCCGTACATTACTCTGCCAAGAGGCAAGTAGGAAACGGAAATGGGATGTATGGGACATTGTTTACAGATGACTGATCTAAAAAAAAAAAAAAACAAAAGATTTCAAAGAGATGAAGCTTTTTACGGCACGCAGCCAGTGGTAGTGGTAATGTGTAAGTGACTAGAGGTTGTCAGTGTTTAGGACAGAAGGAATAAGGGATGGACTGCTGCTGTGAGTAGACTAGAGCAGCTGCACTAGATCCATCTGCAGTCCTCAAGCAGACTTTGTAGACATAAATAATCACCTTACATGTGATTAGGTTCTGAGTACACTCTATCCAGGAATAGTTGTGAATAGGTAGACAAGTCACAATGCAGTAATCAGTTTAAAATGCACAAAATTATATGCAAAAGTTTACAGCTGCTTAATGTTTATCTTGCAAAATGACTACAATATGACGCTGCTCTAAATAAGCAAAACTACTCTAACTGGTGTCCTGAAGTAAGACATTTAAACACAATTTCCTGAACCTTTGCATACTGTTTGGCTCAGCCCTTCAAAAGAAAACAGAAGCAACATTCACTGTGGTCATTCTCCTACACTGTAAACATTCTGCAATCATGGTATGTCAACATGGCTTTTCTTTGTTGTACACCTATTTCAGTTTTCCAGATAATAAATGGATTCAGAGGAGGTTACTCAATAGTGAACTATACCGGGCAATGCCCAAAGCGTTTGATCTCTCAGACATTACCTTTAGATTTTCTTTCTAAAAAAATACATTTTACCTAAGTAGTGGTTCTAAACAGAATGCAAGACTCAAATGCATATATGCAAAAGCTTCAGAAAATAACAGCATTTATTTGTCTATAAACCACCAACTCTTCTTGCCAAAATGTTAGCAGACGTGGCTTAGATTCCTCCAGAGGAGTATACAATAGGAGATGAAAGTGCATAGCACCAAAAATAACTTGATACATTTTATTTTGCATGTTTTCTCCTTGTGATTTCTTTAAGTGTGACAGTTTCTTGAAACTAAGCCCCAGCAGAGTCATATTCAGTCACAAAAAAAGTGAAATGGAATGAAAAAAATGCTACTCACCTAAACTACAAAAAGCTTCCAATAACTAGACAGTAACCCACTGAGAAACGGAAGAAAATGCATGCTGTTCTATCAAAGATTTTCATCTGTGTTTATTTTTAAAACATCCCAGTGGTTTCCTGACAAGAGATGTGAAAGTGCAAATTGACTAAACATTTCAGGGTACCTCTTAAGTATTTTCTACATTAAAAGACAACTCATCAAAGCCACCACTTAAACATATAATCAGCATTCCTATAACCCCGAGAATGCCGACAGAATTAGAATATATTGAGATTTTCTACACAAGAACTGATTTTATGGATCAGAAAAGTTTAAAAGTACAGCAGCAACAGATGTTTTCCGTAAAGCTCTTGAACATGTTCAGTATCTCAGTCTTTTTAAAGTCACAGCCCATCCAAAGGTAGATATTTACAAGCACTGTGCATGCACCAATCACAGGTCAGGGTGGCCTCAGCCAGTGTATTTCATACAGTCCTACATTATAACCTGGATATGTCATTTATAATACAGTTTAAACTAAGGGCCGGATTCACGATGGCTTGCACGGAGTCTACGAGTAGAGTAAGACTCCATGTAGCCATCATGTCCGATGAGCGAGCCAGGAACAGCCTGTAGGGGCGTGTAAGAGAGCTCCTAAAACATCTCCTACACGTACAGGGCTGGGATATGCAAATTACCTCACTTGCAGCTGAAAGGCATGCAAATGAGGTAAATTTGCGATCCAGGAAGCACAAAGCTGTCCGAGTAGGAGACGTGTTAGCTGCAGAAATGTACTCAGTTGACAACTGAGTACCGTTCTGCAAACAGCACAATGGAGCCTTGTCAGCTCCAAATAAAGGTTGCATATGGTTGAGGAAGCATGCCAGTGGCCAAATATACGGCCATTGGAAAGTTTTCCCAATGCAAAATTAAAATAAAAAGATTTTTTTTCGGCGATTTCCGATGTTTAAGCGTAGCGCAGCGCCGCGCAAATGGGGTGCGCTATAAAAATCATAAAATAAGACAATAAAAGCCACAAATGTGGAATTTATGAAAATTGTTATATGACAATGTAAGGGAATAGCAGGCTGAAGACAACATGGCCACCGAGTAGGGGTTGCTAAGGGGAGAAGCCCAGTCTAAGACATGTAACCAAGCATTAGTAGGCAATCCTATGTAAATGAGTGTTAGGATAGTGAATCACACTTTTACATAGCAGATGAGCACAGTCAGTGGAGTGTAGGAGTAGGATATGGGGAGGAACAGAGTAGGAGATAGGTGACATCACAAGGGGGGTATGTATGAAAGTAGTGAAGCTCATTGAAGCACAGTGGCATGTGTTAGCTGTCAGTTAGACATCATGGAAAGAGGTGAGTCAACAGGTAGGCCAGAGAAAGCCAAGAAATGGAAGGTGTATACTGTGGATAACACCAAAGTTTCTTGCTGAGCAGGTATGCGCGTGTGTGTGCGCCTGTGAACTCGAGTAAGACAGAGTGCGCGTGTGGAAGCGTGGGTGCGCGCGTTTAAGCTGGAGTAAGCATGTATAAGGCTGATGGAAGACCTGTAAGCGTGTTTGCGCTGGTGTGCGCACGTTATAACCCAAATAAGCAAGTTTTAGTCTGTCTAAGCATGTGTGCGCACATGTGAGCTGCTGTGAGTGTGTTTCCGCTTGTATGCGTGTCGCTCCCCCAAGGAAACAGAAAGGAAAAAGGAAGCACAATAAATAGTAGGAAGCTACCAGGGAATACTAGTAGAGCTAGCAGGTGCAAACAATCAGAATCAGGCAATTACACAGGCAGAACACTAGCCCAGCCCAGCACTTAAAACTCTGCAAATAACAGTGCAGTTTGTTTCTCTCAAGAGACACTGCAACACTGGAGTAAGCTACTAGAAGTGAAAACTGAAAAAGCTACACTCAGACAAAAAATGCTAGGGGCTGCCATTGCTGTTATAAGGCGACATATGCAACATGCTGAGGGTGGTGACAATGCAAATGCTGCCGGACAACCCACAGTGAGGAGATGGAGAAAAGTGTACAGGCCCAGGGTCACCTACCAGGGGTTACATGAGCTGGAGATAGTGGAGCACTATAGAGTGGACAGAGACCTCCTGCAGCAAATTGTTGAGCTGTGCAGGCCACGCCTCACACACAGAACCAACAGAGGGGAACCCATCCCAGTGGAAACCAAGGTATGTGTTGGCCTAAGAATACTAGCAACAGGTACCTTTCAGAGACCAACTGGTGATATGATGGGGATATCACAGGCATCAGCATCCAGGGTACTGCACCAGTTCCTGGATGCCATGTCAGCACATGTTGGTGATCATGTATATTTCCCCAGTTCCTGTCAGGTATTGGCCAGCAATATGCGTCTCTTCCAGCAAATAGCAGAATACCCTGAGGTAGTGGGTGCAATAGACAGCACGCATATACGCATCAAAGCACCAGCCGGTGAACGGGGTAGGGCCTACATTAACTGCAAGGGCTTCACCTCCATCAACTGCCAGGTCATGTGTGATGCCCAGGGCATAATAATGAATGTGTGTGCTGGCTGCCCTGGAAGCTACCATGATTCCCATATCTGGCATCTGACGCAGCTGTACCAGACATTTGCCAATGGGGACATCCCACATGGTCACTTAGTGGGGGATGCTGGCTATGCACTGGAGCCGTGGCTGATGACACCCATCAGAAACACACACACACCTGAACAGGAATGCCATAATGAGGCACACGCACAAACACGAAATGTAATCGAGCATGTGTTTGGGTTGCTCAAGTCACGGTTCCAGTGCCTGGACACATCTGGTGGAGCCTTGCAATACTCACCAACTACATGTACCCAAATTGTCATGGTATGTGCTATGCTACATAATATGATTCTGCGAAAACAGCTGCAGCAGGACTAACATAGGCCTGGGCCAAACAGCCCCCCACCAGTGCCAAGGCCATCCCAGGCATAGCGTGAGTCAGAGGAGGAACAACCTGAGCCTGCCCCAGTAGGCAGAAGGAGGCATGCCCAGTATGCCTTGGCCTTGGCAAAGAGGCAACACATAGCACATACACTGGCTCAGTAGGAACCCTGGAAATGATACCTCTCTCTGACTTGCAAATATAGTAAAAAGGATACCTAACTTGACACTACCTGTTTCCAAACATGTATAGGGAGTGCAGTATGTGCATCTGACATAGGCAGCCCTGCAGCACCACCTGAGGCATGACTGCCATGTGTTAAGCAATGTAAGGTAGTGCTAAACAGCATTTACCACCATGTAGTATATGCAAACTTAATGACCTTGAGTATCATCCTACCCTCACCAAACATGAGGCCACAATATGAAGACAAGATGATCAATTACAACAATTGGCTTAAGTATTGCTGTACGTGAAAGGGGATACAATGCCTGTCAGCCTGGGATGACATGCTCAACAAGACATGATGCTTCGCTAGGGATGGATTTCACCTATCACCTGTGGCCTTTTAGATATTGCCAAAGGCTCTTGTCACCCCCATAATGGCTTTTTTAGGTAAGGTTCAAAACACAAACCCACCTCCATAGGTATCACAAGGGATAAGAAACTATAAGTAATGCTACTCAATGCCAGAAGTCTAAACTGCAAGATGCACACACTCCAAACTCTCCCCAGCATGGAGAATGTTGATATCTGTGCAGTAACAGAAACCTGGTTCAAGGCTCCCAAGAGCACCCTAGCATTAACAGGTTACACCTCATACCATGCTTTACAGCTGCAAAACATGGAACAAACTATAAAAGGAGGGTGAGTATCAATATTTGTCAAAGATAACCACACCCCCAGGTCGGTGGCACAGCATGAAGCATTGGAGACTATCCATGTGCAACTAATAGTGGCTAAAACTGCCTTCCAGTTCATAGCCTGCTACAGACCACCCTCCTAAACCCAGGAACCACACTTGGCCGACTGGAGAACACATGAAAATATGAAGGTCTCCCCAAACACCATTATATTGGGCGACGTCAACTACCCAAACATAGACTGGGAGCATTACCCTAGCCCCAACACCCTAGCCCAAAGGTTCCCAGAATTTATCAACCAAAATGCTATGGAACAACTTGCTACCACTCCCACAACAGGGGAAAACATACTGGACCTGATCATCACCAACATGGGGACTCTATGCCCAAGACCAGAAGTGTATCCCTCACTGGTAAGATCAGACCAGAGAGTAATCTCACTGGATATTCACATCCCGATCCCAACCCATGGCCAGAAAAACACAGTGAAAATTATTCACTAAAGCAAATGTCACACTCCTCAAAACTGAGGTGGAATCCTTCACAGCCCCTGTGCCTGTGAAAAATATGGCCCAGACCTCATAACCCTTTATAAATGCATTCTATGAACACCTTCAGGAATGCATGGATCATGCAATCCCAAATAAAACCAAGACCCAATCCTCCAAAGCCAGGCATCCTGTCCAGTGGACCCCAGCCATAAACAAACCATACAATACAAGGAGGAAGCTACTATATGATAGATCAAAATCCCAAAAAGGGAAGGCATCCCTGATCAGTATTATTGAAAACCTATGGCCACACATAAGATCGTCTAAGGCCATCTTTGAGATAAAAATTGTACAGGACACCAAGGATAATCACAAGGCATTCTTTACTTATGGTAGGAACCTGTGTGGGAATCCCCAGATATGCTCAGAAGTAGTCCAAAATGACAAACAATACACCAACCCACAGACATTGCCAACATCTGAGCTGACAGGTTCAGTGCAAACATCCCCCCTCCCCACCAAAAGGGCAAATATCTATCCCAGCAGAGTGCTGGCCCCCTGACATCGCAGATGCTCAGGTAAAAGCCAGCCTCTCCAAAGCAAAACACTAAGCATCAATGGGACCAGACGGTGTCCTGGGCTGTGTCCAACATGAACCCAAGAAGAATTGAACACAAACATAAAACCACTGTTCAATCTCAGCCTTACCACAGGATATGTACCCAAAGGGCAGTGTACAGCAACAGTGGTCCCTCTCCACAAAGGTGGTGCCTCAATGGATACTGCAAACTATCACCCCAGAAGCCTGACTAGCTTGGTCTGCAAAGCTATGGAAAGATCATCATGGACCTCAGAAATAAACATATTGGGGACCTACAGACACTGGATCCTACCCAGTTTGGCTTTGTTAAGGGCAGATCCTGCCTCTTAAACCTGGTTGAGTCATTTGAAACAGTCACCAAGGCCAATGACAAGGGGAAGGTGGTCCACACAGCCTATACAGTACCCCACTTGGTCATCATAGATAAGATCACCAGCTTCAATATAAACCCCTATGTCACTAGATGGGTTGCAAACTGGCTCAAGGACAGAACCCACATGGTCAGAAAAGCTAGAGCCATGTCAGACCCCAAACCAGCTACAAGTGGCATCCCACAAGGCTCAGTCCTGGGACCTCCTTTGTTTGGTATATCTTTCTCAGAGGTACAGGCCAACACAGAAGGACTGTTGGTGAACATGTTTGCAGATTACTGCAAACTGGGTGCCATAATCAACCCTCCAGCTGACACAAGCATCCTACAAAAGGGCCTCATAGAAACAGACAACTGGTGCCAGAGCCATGTCCTCAAGCTAAATGCAAAACAGTGTATAGTCCTCCCCTTTGCCAAAAACTAAGTGCCTACAAATTACCACATAGGTGGTAACCCATTAAGTATGGAAGAAGTGATAAGGGACCTGGGGACCCAAGCTGATAGCAATCTCTCATTCGATAACCACGTGGCCAAAGTGTTTAGAAAAACATTTCATATAGCCCACCTAATCATGAAGGTATTCACATCTACATCAGGGGAGGTCATCGTGCCTCTTAACTCATCCCTCATCAGGCCCATAATTGAGTACAATGCCCCTTGTGGGATGTACCTTATCAGACACCTGCAGCAGCTGGAAAGACCACAAAAGTACCTCACCAGGAGGATCAAAGGGCTCAAACACATGCCATTCACTGCCCGGTTAAGGAAACTGCAGCTCCACTCAGTGGCATACCACCTGCCCACAGGCAATCTGTGTCTGATGTATAAAGCCATGTCCAACCTGGAATAATGGACATGCTGCACCTCGGAAACTCAGAATCCCATCAAGCTATGCGCTCAAGAGACCTGAACCTCAGGACTGAAATAAATAGGACATGCTGGAGTGACAGATTCATAACCCAGAAGCCCCCCCCACTCTTGAGTAAACCCCTACTCCAGGTTAGCCAGAGTGCCTCATTGACTCTCTTCAAGACGAATCTTGATGAGTGGTTGGGAGATTGTAGGTTTACCCTGGGTATCACTTCTTTGTCACTGTTAGACAGAGGCACAGTATACTAACCTTGAAAAATGTCATGGCAAACTCCACTTAAAATGTGTGTTGAAAGCCAAACACACTCTGGCTAGGATTATAAATGCCCTAGGGCAGATAGCCTAGTATGAACCTATGAACAGAATCACACACACCAACTGTGGTCAATGTGGAGTAATGTCTGGCAATGTCCACCCAAGTTGGTGAATACACAGCAATGTCGGACAAGCCTGGTTTAAGTAGGCCATAGCTGAACAAAATGCAACATGCTCATAGTTGCCCAACTGGCCCTTAACCAGTCTGGTCTGCTCAGTATGAACATTTAAAGCAGTGATGGGACTCAAACCCATGATACTGTGCACCATAGTGAAAATACTGAACCACTACACCATGACAGTATTGCAGTGTTCAGCCAGTATGAGAGAATGTTGCCAAGTCTTTCTAAACTATCATATGAAAACCCTGCAGGCACAGCATAATCCCTGTTGAGTTATGACATAAAGGAGTCTGGCAGTAAGAACACAACTTGACTTCCAACACACACAGTATAAATGTCAATATTGGTCATGTTCACACACAACCAGAAATGTAGTGGACTCCAGATCACAACATATGGAAAGGTTACACTGGGCATGCTCACACACTTGGATAAATGAGACATATGTCAGGCAACAAACCATGGAAAGCCTGAACTGGGCATGCTCACACACTTGGGCCATGTCTGAGTATAGCAGTCAGTCACACATATCTGGCAGTTGTATGTGTTAAGACAGGAACCTCCCACGATCCAGCAATCTGCCCTGTGCACACAGTTAAATGACAACAGACACATATATTAATATACTGGAACCCTGCCATGATCAAACATGTTACGCAGATACACAAGCTGTTCATAGAAACTGGGAAAGCTACGGCAATAAAGACCTGCAAACAGTAGCAGCAATAATTATTGTGCATCCCGAACATAAACACAGGTGCAGAGGTCAATACTAGGCTGTCTGCCCTAGGGAATTCATAAGCCTAGGCAGAGTATATTTGGAGTCCACCTCCCCAGTAGAGTAGCCTACTGTGCCTCTGTAAAGTAGGTCACAGAAGGCACCCTTTAAGGCTAGTTTGCTGTGCCTCTGTCAAGCAAGGACACAGTGGAGATCCCAGGGGTGAAATTGCAATTTCCCATCCATGCGGCTGTATTTCACTGGAAGAGGGTTGGTGAGGGCCTATGTCTAACTTTAATTGGGATTCAATTCCAGAGTGAGGGGAGCCTCTGGGTAATGAATCTGTCCCTGCAGCATGTCCTATTTATTTTTGTGCTGAGGTTTAAGTCCTTGGAGTGTGTATCTCTAAGGGTCTTGGATGTTATGAGGTGGAGCATGTCCATTACTTCTGGGTTTGAAATGACTGCGTACATCAGGCATAAATCACCTCTGAGTAGGCGTTAAGCAACTGAGTAGAGCTGGAGATCCTTTAGTTGAGCTGCATATGACATCTGTGTGTAGCCCATGATCCTCTTGGGGAGGTACTGTTGTGTTCACTGTAGTTGCCGCAGGTGTTGGGTAAGGTACACCCCAAAAGGGGCATTGTAGTCAAACATGGGCCTGATGAGTGACTAGTAGAGGGCCACAATGACCTCCCATGATCTACATGCAAACACCCATGTGATAAGGAGGGCTATATAAAGGTCTTTCTAATGACTATGTCGATGTGATTAGCAAAGGAGAGGTTATGATCTATGTGGGTCTGTGGGATATTGCTCTGTTATGTAGTAGCTTCCTCCTTCTGTTGTACAGCTTATATATGGCTGGGGTCAACCAGACAGGTCTCCTGTTTTGGAGGAGTCATAGTTTTATTTGGGATAGCATGATAAATGCATGCCTGCAGGTGCTCATACAATGCGTTTGTAAAGGATTCTGCAGATTGGGCTGTATTATCCTCCAGCACGGGGCCTTCGAAGTTTTCCACCCTAGTCTTCACAAGTGCAAAGTCTGCTTTTGAGAAATTCTTTACAGTGATTTCCTTGGCTGGGGGTGTGGACGGGATATGGATGTCCAGGGAAAGTTGTTTATGGTCTGATCTTAACAATGACGGTTCTACCTCTGGTGTGGAACACAGAGTCCCCATGTTGGTGATGATCAGGTCCAATATGTATTCCCCCTTGTGGGTGTGGTGACTGGTTGTGCCATAGCACATGGATTCACAAATTGTAGTGGCTGCAGGGTGATGTTGTTGAGGGCCTGAGTAGTATCGCCAGTCAATATTTGTGTACCTGAAGTCAAACACTATAATGGTGTGTGTGAAGACCTGCATATCCTACACTGTTCCCAGGAAAGCCAAGTGTGGTTACTAGGTATGGGGGGTGGTCTGAACTACACACCAAACCAAAAGGCAGTTTTGCACAATGGTAGTTGTATATGTATGGCCTGTCATGCTTAGTGCAGTGGTACCAACCCAGAGGTGTGTGTGTATCTGTGATGTATATAGATACACCCCCTACTTGTGTTGTGTGTTACAAGTCCTGTGGTCACAAAGCATGCTATAGAACATAACCTGGCAGTGCCAGTGTGCATATGTGACCCTGAACTAGGCGTCTGTTAATGCACGGATATTGTTAACCCCCATACTGAGGGATAGTTAAAGATGTACATTCTTCTTTGGAAAGACTGATGATGTCAGCACCCTATAAATACAGCAGGAGAAGGGAAATCATCCAGTAATGTGAATAGCGCGCTGCGCTAATGCGTCTCTCTCAAGTATCATAACATAGTTAGGTAGGAGTTTGAATCCTGCAAACGCTGTGTGTGTCTGTGTGTGGGGGGGGCAGGGGGGGTGTATGTATGCAATTCTCTGTGAAAGGAATGGCCTTTTTGAAGACTGGGATAACACACTAAAAGATGTACATTCCTCTTTGGAAAGACTGATGATGTCAGCACCCTATAAATACAGCAGGAGAAGGGAAATTATCCAGTAATGTAAATAGCGTGCTGTGCTAATGCATCTCTCTCAAGTATCATAACATAGTTAGGTAGGGGTTTGAATCCTACAAATGCCATGTTTGCGTTTGTCACACAGTTTGTCAATGTGTTGTGTGTTTTGCTTTTATTATTGTATGACATATTATTATAACAGTAATTTCAATGCACACATCAGGTATGTGTGTGCCACATACAGATATGTACCTGTGACGTTTAATAGTTCCTGTGTGTGAAGCCTGCCCCATATGAATACAGTTGTTACCTTTGCCAGCATGTGCCACAGCTTACCAGACCTTAGGCCACACATATATGTTGGTGACAATGCAGGCTACTGCAGTGATCTGTGTCTTAGACCAACTATGTGACACACACCCATGAAAGCTTTGATAGATTAATGTGGGTGAGGGTTCATGTCCGGAGTATATGTCAGACATGTTAAAACACAGCAAAGTCTGTGAGTGATGGGCACCCAGTGTAGGTGCATGGCAACTGTTGCCAATATGCATACAGACACCTTCTTGCTTAGGTGATACACCGAGGGACTGCAGAATAAAGACAAGATAACACTTGTCCACATGTACACACCATTACCCGTTCTACATGATGGGTGCTACCACCTACATGGTACTGTTGGAATACTATGTTAACTACATGCCAAAGCCAATGCCACAGTTGCATTACAGCAATACAGCATGGCTTGGAAAGCATGTATCTGCCCATATGATACCCTTGTGGTGGTTAGGTGTGTCATGTGTAGAATGCATTGTAGGCCACTGTATGTATTTGCAGTCATGGATGGACATATCCATAGTGTGTTGGCATGTACGTGAGACTGCTATATGCCAAAGAGTATTGTTCCCAGGGATGTGCGTGGCTCAGTAAGAATATAGTGTAGTACTGCAGGGATATCACTGACACCAGGTTCCTACATCTGTGTATCAGTTGAGGAGACACCATGTCATGACCACTGAATGTCAGGCTATGTAAGCTGTGTATACTACCAGAATGTAGACCATTGACATTTGGAAACCGTATCACCCACAGCATACTGTCAAACCATGTCATGTTCCATGCTAACCATGTTCACAAATGTACACCTGCAACTCAGTGCTGCAAACATCACACATGTACTGTCCACACCCCAACACATGCAGGCACAGGTACACACAACAGCCATGTGGCACATGTGCAGACAGTACACTTTGGGAATTAACACTGGTGTATACCAAACTGCAATGACAAACATAGGAAGTGCATCATGCATGCTCGAATATACCCACAACGATATCATTACACTGTACTGTTAACAACATGATAATACTACTACAGTGCTATGTAGTCACCCTGTGCATCAGCACCATGCTACCCTGTTCCTGCATCAATGTTACAGATGGCAGGAGGTGGCACAGTTTCATCATATGCACAGAGTGTGTACTTGGTTTGCCAGAGTCTGCCATTGACACATCCAATTGACGTATGTGTGTGTGTGTTAGTGAGGGACAACAATACAACATGGGGCAATGTTGCTGCAATGTGTGTGTGTATGTGTTAGCCCTAGGTGTTAGCATTATGTGTGTGTGTATGCATGCACACAGTTCCACCATGTGGCTGCCATATACAGGTGTTTGTGAACAGCCACAGACTGTACTTGCCAGGTCATACAGATCACTATCTCTGGCCACAGACATGGTACCTGTGCCTGGCAGGGCTGCTACAGACAGTATCTGGTACTAAGCCAGACTGGGTACTGTCAACAGAAGCAGTGGGTTGTTGACTGGACACATGTCCCTGCTGGGACTGTGCAGAGCCACGTGCACGTGGTCTTCTCGGACGGTCTAATGACAGCACAGACCCAGCATTGCTGGGGCTGGTACTGGCACTATGGGAGTGGCTGCGGGTTTGTTGTCGTCTGCGACGACTGCCAGCTGATAATGTTGCTGGCATACATCCACGTCAATGCCTCAACCGTCCTGCACTGTCCTGGCTCCTGGACATGTAGTTGTGGAAGAGATCTAATGTGTCCCCCCAACGTCTATCAATGACCTCGCTGATGTTACGGATGGCAGACGCAACGTCACGCATAGTGTCATTCATAATGGTGTGATGTGCTCTAAGCTCCCTCAGACCCTGTCTGGTGTACTGTTCCATACGTGCCTGTGCCTGCATTACAGCCCGGAACATAGCTGAGGTTGAAAGACCTCTGTGGGCACGTCTGACAGGGGCAGTATGACCACCGATGCTCCCACGAGAACCCCTGGACATCTGCCTGTGTGGTACCATGTCAGGAATCTGGCCATGGCTGCTGTGAAGGGATGCATGTGCCAATGATACCACACTACCCTGGTCAATGCCCACTGTATGCTGTCCCTCAGCTAAGGACATTGGTGACAATGGATGTATAGGCAGGATGACTGTACGCATTGATGGGGTTGACTGCTGTGTAGTGTCAATTGGCTGACCAACGACAGACCCTGTCACACCTCCCTGTGCCATTACACATGTATCATCATAATCACTATCCCCAGCAGTGGCTTCAGGTTCCCTACTGCACTCCACCAGAGCAACATCAGAACCTATGAGAAGATAGGAAACACAGTTTACAAATGTGTACACGATATTACCACACAGGCACACATGCACACATGCACACATGCGCACATGCACACATGCGCGCATGCACTCATGCACACAGGTACACATGCACACAGGCGCACATGCACACATGCACACAGGCGCACAAGCACACAGGCACACAAGCACACAGGCACACAGGCACACAAGCACACAGGCACACTCCTCAGTACAGCAGATACAAACACAGACACACCTGCAATCCAACACATACACAATACTGTTTTAGGGTGGGTGACAGTATCACAAGGAAAAACATCACTGCACATGTGTCAGCATGCAGATTATGTGTTGCACAGGAACATGCAGTGCAAGTGTAGACAGCCCTTGTTAATAACAGTATACGTGTACTTGATGCTTGTGTGTAGTTGTTCAGTGATTGTCTCCATCCTGGGACACAATGTGTACAAGGACATAACAATGTTGTGCAAGTGTTACAAGCTGTGGGTGAATATATTTGCACACACACACACACACACACACACACACACACACACACACACACACACACACAACACATGATGGTGCTACGCAATGACTGCTATGTGTACTTTTGTGGTCGGCGGAACTGGATGTGGTGTAGTAACGTGAGCCATGATCAACATGCTTCTTGTGGTCAGTCAACAATAATAATGTGTGCCAGACAGGCAGCTAGCTGACGTGCAGTAACATGACTACATCCACAATTACACAGCCACTTGTTACATGGGTTTGTAAGGTGGCCAATAGTGAGCATTGCCTAACATGAATGTATTATTTGTTCAAGACTGTTCCACAAAGACATGATAGGCCTCTACCCCTCAGGTATATTATGTGTGCTGCATAGATGATAGGTGGGATACTGAAGGGTGGCCATACAGCAGGTGTCATAATTGGACATGTGTAGCAGCCTAAGGTGTAGTGTGTATGCCAAACATGTGTGTGTTGTGTACATGTGTATCAGGTATGCCTATACAATGTCCAGTACTGTGTTGCCACACATGTGTGTCATGCTCTGTGGTTTTCATGTGAGTGAGGCAGCTATTGAGAATAATGGGATATGCATAGTCTCACAGCAAACATGCACAGCATGCATTATGCGTAGGTGTGTTACATGTGCACAGACTACACCTCCACATGACATGCACATCTCATTAGCAATAGTATTGTTATTACACACTCACCAGCATGGATTGGCTGCCTTGATGTCACTCCAGAGGGACCTGCAAAAATATGAGAGTGATTGCCAGTGGCCACAACTCTGTCATTGATACTGTGAGTATGATAAAGTACAGTAATACAACAGATGGCTTTCACAGGTGTACAGATTATGCTCAGAATATCAGTCTTGCAGAAGAATAGGCAGGTTAACAGCTACACAAACAGTACACATCTCACACACGCATAAACTACCAGTACAGAGAACAGTCAACTACAGATATGGCATGTTACCTGCACGCTCCATTTCAACATGCTGGGTGGCTCCGGCCTCCATGATGACACATGTTTGTGGATGTTGCTGTTATTGGCCTGGAGCCACAACACTTAGGAGGTGCTCCTCCACACTGGTGAGGGGGGGGGTGGATAGGTACCCCACCACCTGTGGCAAGCTGTTGTCTGTAGATATCAGACGCACGCTACCAGACATGTCTAATTAAATCACTGCAGTGATGGCGTACCTGCTCATATGTCCGGTTATGCATGCCTATGTCATTTACCCAATGGACAAGATCTTGCCACAGTGCAGCCCTCTCATGCTGGTTCTGGCTGGTCCTGGAAAACAGCACACAGTAATTCTGCAACAGGCTCTGGTGGATCTCCTGATCCTCTGCTGCTGTATAAGGTGGGTTTTGCTGATGCACCATCACCCTGGAAGGAAAAGAAAAATATGTGAGCAAGTCATGTGGCACACTTAATATTCTAATGTACTGATATCACTAAACTGCCATATATAGCATCTGTCTGTCTATCAGGGGATACACATGTTCAATACCACATATCAGTGCTCAGCCCACAACTGTCTGACAGTGCCTGCCACACTCCATACAACAAACTAGTATACACAAGCACTCAGCACACTGTGTGGGATACAACGCACAACCTCACACTGGGGGTATGTATCAAGCTAATGGATGAAGAATATTGTCATCCCGTGCAATGAATGCAATGCACATTTACAGTTTCTACGGTAATCCACCCTAGTCTTTGATGCCATACCCCTACCTGACATATGTGCACAGTTGTTACTATAGCCAGCATACTGCTGTCACAGAGTATGCATGCTGCCAGGTACACACACATACCCTGTAACACAGATGTGATTGCAGCTATGGTACAGGCATCATTACACACACATTACATATACATACAACAAATGTATAACAACACAGATGAGCATTAACTGTATACCTTATAATACTGTGTGCTCCTACTTAC
>NC_056746.1:979088310-979100810 GCF_019279795.1 Protopterus annectens | reverse complement strand
ACAGGGGTGGGGTATGACACATGTGGGGGTAAACACAATTAACGGGGACAGATGTTTGGATATCGCGAGCCCATGAGCCCACAGATGGCAACAGTGGAACTGAGATCCCCACCCATGGGCAGTTACCACTGCGCCTTCACAGCCCAGGCCGGGGCTGTGCTGGGGGTTGTATAGGATGGGGCAGGCACACCCATGAGTTGCACCACTCTCGCCTCGAGCTGGCATAGGGGATCAGTCACAGAACACCTGATCTCACTACGCACCGCAGACCGGACCCTATGGAGGGTGAGTGGAGGCTCTCCTCCGGCCACGCTTGCAGAGGTGGGACGAGCCCCATCTCCTGCAGCGCTTCCACCCGAAGGTGGCACAGCACCACCGGAGGAGGTCCCGGCCTGGGAACTGGTGCCAGGTGCACTCGCCAGCTGAGGTAGAAGAGGTGGGTCCGCTGGAACCCGCCTTCCCTGTTGTCCTATGTTTAGCAGTATTTTATGGCATTTTGGGTTAGTAACAAACAACACCATTCAAAATTAGTTGTAACAGCATGCATCAGTATTCCCATTAACCAAACACCTATGAATTCCAAACACTGAGCAGCAAGTATAACACATGCATATTTAGAACAACAGTGCACATTCCAACAGCATGCAGGGTTGATTGGTGGCAACAGGCCATCAGGTTTGGATATGTGAACAGGGCACATGCATCAACGTACATGCAGATATGTATGAACCAACAGGACAAATGTCCATGGGAATTAATTGTGAATACACATACCCAGTTTGGTGTGGAATGGCATAATTTGTGAAAATAGGGTAGGGTGGAGAAATATTACATTAACAACTTACACTACCTATACATATACTGTACATTTCTAGTAGATGCATATATATATATATCCCCTACATGTATTAGTACAGTTTCCTGTATGTAACCTTAGGAATGTTGGTGATGGGGATGTTACTGCTACATTAATATACATTCCATTTTTATTCATATATGTTCATATCTGGCTGTGTTCAGGTACAGCATCCTGCTACATTTGATTTATATGGGTCTAGACAACTGTGGATGTTCAGCATTTCATACAACCATACTATCTCCATAATGCAAGGGTACAGCAACATATCCAAATTGTGGGACGGACACAGTTCAGGTTCTGTACTTTATTTAAGACATTACACTCTTTGGTTGTGGCTGTCTCATTCATTTCATATTATGTAGTGACTGCAGTATACCTTTATTCCAGACTTATTACAGCTTTCTTGGTAGCTTCAAACTGTCTTTCTCACACTCTCTCACTTATTTTATATTTACATTTCAGAATGGTACTTAATTCTAGGCTTTATTAACATTTATTACTGGGTTACAACAATCCTTTCCAGCTGACTCACTTATTTCATATGGCAGAATTTACAAGGATGTATTCGACACTTGTCTATCCTTTGTTGATTGATTACCACTCATTTTCAGGCTGAAGCAGTTATCTGATATTACAGTACAGGTGGAAACTCTGTTTGAGACTAGTTTAATCTTTATTACTGGATTGCAATACATTCTTTTCCAGGCTGCATCACTTATCTAATCTTACAATACTAGCAGAATCTTTATTCTAGGCTTATTTCACCTTTATTACTGGGTTACAACAATGAACTCTTTTACAATCTGTCTCACTTATATTCTATAACAATACCAGCTAAATAATTACTAACCTGCCTGGTGGCACAACCTCAGCAGCCTATCAGTATAGGCTCGCCAATTCGCGGAACGGTCACCTGCAGCTGTAATATAAATGAAGGAATATTGGAACATACCTCTCCATACTATAGGCTAAGATAGCATTTCTTACATACGTAATTACATGGATACTTACTCAGTAGTGGGGCATTGGGCATTTGGCGGGCCGCCTGGATCCAACGGTTCAGTTGGTCCTCCCTACGTCGCTTCAGGTCCGCACGGTGGTGACGGACCTGTTCACCAGTTCTTGGAATGCCTGTGGCACTGGTGAGATCATGTGCCAACCGGTTCCACGCCTCTGCCTTGTACGCTCCCCATTGAACCTGGCCCTGCATGAGTTGTGCTTTATGATCATGGACTAGGAGCCAAACTATATATTTTGATTCCTCAACACCCCACCTTTGTGCTCTAAAGTGATTTCCCTCTCCTGCATCTGCCATCCTGACTGCAAATGGGTACCACAATCAGTTATGGTGTGTATTCCCACCTATGGGGCTTATATATGCTGGTTTTCCCGCACTTATCTCTGATTGGCCATTTTGGATATTTATCAGCTTAAAGCAAACCTGCGTTGTCATGGTTCTATTTTCATTCATTCCTATATATATATGTTAATACTGTATTTCTCAGTACAACTGTCATGGCTTAGTAGTTCAGTACATTGACTATGGTTGCACAGTATCCCGGGTTCGACCCTTGGCATTGCTTTTTTTATTTTACTACTGTCTAGACAGGCTAGGAGGTGTGTCTGTGTAAAGGCGGCTTTGATACAGCTTGCCCAATGTTGCCCGCCGGTAAGCTGGTTGGCGCGCTGTGCAGCTCCGCGCAAACGGCTTACGCTGGGTAACGCGTTATTTAGCTATGAGCACTCATATTACGCTGGTTGAAGCACTGCTGAGCTACGGGCACTCATATTAAGCTTGTTAAAGCGCTGCTCACCACCGGGCACTCATATGCAGCTTGTTAAAGCGCTGCTCACCTACAGGCACTCATATGCAGCTTGTTAAAGCGCTGCTCACCTACGGGCACTCATTTGCAGCTTGTTAAAGCACTGCTCACCTACGGGTACTCATATGCAGCTTGTTAAAGTGCTGCTCACCTACGGGCACTCATATGCAGCTTGCTAAAGCGTTGCTCAGCTATGGGCAATTATAATCCTTTTTTTATAAATTATTCTGTTGGATTTCTTCACAAATACATGGCCCATTTCATTACATTTTACTTAAATTATAGTTTTATATATATATATATATATATATATATATATATATATATATATATATATATATATATGTCAGGGGATTGTTTCATACTTATTTAAATAAAAATGGTGAATGATGTTGTGGGGGCTCGAACCGTGACTACCTCCTCTTTGGCCAACGTCTCTGCTGCTACGCTATTGCTACTTGGCTTAATTTGCATATGTAGATCTTATATGCTTTTCAATGTCTGCTAACTGTGACTGAGCGAAGGGCATACCCGTGCAAACGAGCGCAAATGCAGGCAAACATTTTTGAAATTATAAAAAAAAATGAAACTGCTATTTTTACGTTTTACACATTTTTCAGTAGGGTTTAGTCTGTGGGGATGTGTGATGTTGCGTTCCTTGATATTTCTAAGGACTCGCTCGTGGGTGTTTACAGGCCTCTGACTCTTCTAGGGGCGTGTCCCTTTGCAGTACTCTGCATTCGGACACACCCCCTACTTTCCTACATGGACCGTATTAGCCTAGGGTATGATTCAGCATGCCGTCATGAATATGCATGGCATACTGACGTCATACCGTTCAACTGCAGCCTCCGAGTAAGACATTTTAAGTCTTACATGGAGGTTTCGTGAATCCGGCCCTAAATTTTCTTCTAAGTTAGACTGTGCAATAGGCTTAATGCAGACCACAGTAAATTGCCTCTTCTGTGCCAGCAGCCCAAGTTTGCTGGATGTGCTCGGTTTATCAGAGGTGACTGAAGAGGGTTGGGTAATCCAAGGGCTGTGGGATTTCTATATATCACTTCTCTCCTTCTTTAGCAATTCATATCCTCCTGGCTTTTCCATATCACCTCATTCAGGTTAAAGTGGTAACATTAAAGGATGAAGGATGCTATTCATACAGCAAGAAAAAAAAAAGACAATCAGTACTTGGAGTAGAACTACAGAGGTCTTTCCCTCTTTCCATGGAAGTGTCCATATTTGTAGCCAAAATTAAGTGACTACTGAAAAGAAGTAAGCAGTTCAGGGTGACTACTTCACTGAATTGTTTTCTCCGTCAGATAAACTAGTGGATTAAGTCACTGAGAATACAAAATGGCATTCATCTCTTTTATACCTCCCTTTTGCTGTCTAATGTTTACACATTTATTGCATCAAAGAGTATCCTGACAAAGTAAACTTCGACTTCACTGAATTAATTTGCCACATTGTAGGAAAAGTCCAATTATTTTTCAGTAATCTGAATGGGTAACTACAATGTAGGTATATAATGCACAACTAGAAATAAATTATGTTATTTATGTGCTCAACCATTTCAAACATGCAATGAAACATTCCAGGGTTGTTCTTCAGGCAGTTCTTATCTCCAGCTAGAGTGACAAAATGTACTTGTTAGACCTGTGACTCACAGTGTCCCACCAATCACGCATACATACTGTGTAATGCACTCCCTGAATCCTTTATTGAATCCCAGATTGCGATATCATATCACTATCCCTTATCGGTTCTTAAGAAACTGTCTTAGCTTATCCCTGTCCTTCCTGAGACTGGGACCACAGAATTTAAAGAGTGTACAAACGTTCCATTACTAAACAACTAGACTGAAGCCATATTAGCTCTAATTTTCTATTCTTATTACAGTTCATGATTTTAGATATAGCCAGTCATATCATTTACTTTGCTGTACATTTTGCTGAAAAGCCATTTTTCTGGATCATTGGCAATTCCAGAGTCAGACTCATAATGGAGCTTCTTACTCATTCACTCCCATCTAGTTCTGTATTCTAGAATGTTGATCTTCAAGTGCATTGCATAGCACATTCAGGAACATGACTGCCCTTCTGTTTTTTGTGTATGTTCTAGTCTTACCTCATCATTATTCTTCTAAAAGCCAATGTGTGATATGCGGCCGTATGCACAACCTACTCTGAAACTGTCCCACAAGTATCACAAAATAACATGATGAATCGCTAAAAGAGAGCACACAATGGTTTTCCCTTGTTGAACACTATTCGTGCTCCCATTACTTCTGAATTAACTCTAGAACTATGTAAACTTTGTAGCCTGTCATTTTACCAGATGCCAACATGTGTACTTTGAGGTGAATCACATTGAGGTCCCCTGTATTACCCAAAAAATCTGTGTACCTAATCAAGTTTTTGCTTAGTCTATGTAAAGTAGACAAAATTGACAGCACCAAATGCGGTGTAAATCAACAAAATAAGGCTATTAAGTTAAATACATAGGTATTTATTTAATATAACAAACAACCCAGACCAGTTTCAGCCAACAGGCTTTCCTCAGTGGGAAGTGAAAGTAACAGCAAATAAGCAGTGACACACACACATATATATATATATATATAGCATGAGTCATCCAATAGGATTCTTCCCAAAGTGATCTTCCCAACATTCAATTTGTTTCCTGTATGGAAAATAAAAAGAGAATATAAAAGTTATACAATAAATCAACCGCACAGTTACTGTCCATTGTAATTAGTAAAAATTAAAATAAACATATAATATTGTTATAAATGATAATTTAAACCAGGTGAAAACAAAGCACCCAGTTTAATGATCCAATACTTCTCTTTTTTAGTGAGAATAGAATGCCATCCTTGTTTATTGGATCTATCACCAAGAATTCTGTCTATGATGCTGAAATGGAATCTGGCTGAGTCGTGTTGTATACAATGTCTAAATAGGGCGTTGGTCTCCCTCTTGGTTCATATGTCACTACGATGCTCCGACATGCGTAATTAGAGTGGTCGTGATGTCTGTCCAACATAAAATGAACCACAAATACATGTTGCAAGGTATACCACCCAATCACTGTTACAATTACCAAAGAATTTCATGTCAAAAATCCTGTCAGTGTTTTTACTGGTAAAATGTTTTGATGTAAAAATATATGGATATGATGAACAGTGACCACATTGGTAGGTACCCCATAATTTGTCACCTGTCATGGTTAATTGATGGTGTATTGCTCCAGCTGAGCTGACCCTTTTAAAATGTCCATATATTTTTACATCAAAACATTTTACCAGTAAAAACACTGACAGGATTTTTGACATGAAATTATTTGGTAATTGTAACAGTGTTTGGGTGGTATACCTTGCAACATGTATATGTGGTTCATTTTATGTTGGACAGACATCACAACCACTCCAATTACGCATGTCGGAGCATCGTAGTGACATACGAACCAGGAGGGAGACCAATGCCTTATTTAGACATTGTATACAACACAACTCAGCCAGATTCCAGTTCAGCATCATAGACAGAATTCTTGGTGATAGATCCAATAAACAAGGATGGCATTCTATTCTCACTAAAAAAGAGAAGCATTGGATCATTAAACTGGGTGCTTTGTTTTCACCTGGTTTAAATGATCATTTATAACAATAATATATGTTTATTTTAATTTTTACTAATTACAATGGACAGTAACTGTGCGGTTGATTTATTGTATAACTTTTATATTCTCGTTTTATTTTCCATACAGGAAACAAATTGAATGTTGGGAAGATCACTTTGGGAAGAATCCTATTGGATGACTCATGCTATATATATATATATGTATGTGTCACTGCTTATTTGCTGTTACTTTCACTTCCCACTGAGGAAAGCCTGTTGGCTGAAACCGGTCTGGGTTGTTTGTTATATTAAATAAATACCTATGTATTTAACTTAATAGCCTTATTTTGTTGATTTACACCGCATTCGGTGCTGGCAATTTTGTCTACTTATGCTGTTTCCTGCCTTGCACCTGGGTCCTACTTGCAGAGAGTTTACTTCTTTGACCTTGATTTCCTTCAATCTGCTGTGGACTTGCCAGTGTTAGCACTATCGGTACCTGTAGTGGAGACTTTCTCTGCTACTTGGGATTTTCCCAGGTTTCCCATGGATGGGTTGTACTCTATGTGAGTTTTGGATGTTTTTGGATCTATTCACCATACCTTTCGACAAAATTGGTTGAGGGAGGTATACTTGAACAACACGACAACAAAACTCTTCATGTCATGTTTAGGACTGGTGCCATGTTGATTTACAAACACAAGGTACTGTTTCTATAAATGTTTGGGCTGGAATCACTATACTAAGGCCATTTTTTGCTTGGTCTCTGGACTCATGTATGCTTGCATTTGGATAAGCTTTGGACAAGCTTAACAGTACTGTTTCTACGGCTCCATTTTGTTTTTTCATTTGGGGCGGATACCACATGGTGCGACTACTTATACATGAACGAGGATTTCTTGTTTTGGATGTGTAGCTGTTTTTTGGTATTGAACAGTGTCTTTTGGGCAGATTGAGAAATGGAACTGCTTTTGGCGATAACATACTGTTGTGCAACTTTATTTTTTTTTTATGCAACCATTTCATTTTTGATGCTCCGACCGCATTTTCACTACCCTAAGAATGTAAGTGGATGCCATGTTGCTACGTTAACATATAACACTGTTTTTTCAATATTTGGGTTATAAATACCCCATTGAATTTTTTTTTGTCAGTATGCTTTACAAACGCCTGCATTTATAAAAGCCTTACAGCGTTTTTTGACGGCCATCTTGGTTTCTCTTGCTGAGGAAGCATAGCTTATGGCAGGAACAGTTATATATGTTCACACAGGTCAACGGGTGCTTTTCTGATGGATGTGTAACTTTTTCATGGCAACTATAGGTGTGGTCTGTTTGAGAATAACATTAAATCTATTTTGGCTACAACAAGGAATCCATCTTGGCTACAAAAGGGTCCAGAAATTATAAATCTCCTTACTGAAGCATTTGAATCAGCCTACTTGGACATATTCATTGGTAACTGACTGACTCTGGATACTGTGGTTATTATCTATATGGTTTTGATCGACCAGATATATATGTTTGGGTTTATGTCAGACTTCAGATACTAAAGGGTCATTGCTGCATGGAATCAGATGGGCAACATCCTGTTTGGAACAAAGTTTGGACACTACTTGAATCTGATTTGTTTGATAACAGTTGATCTCCATACAAATGTAGAATGTTACAAGTGCATTTAACAAAACCTCTATAGCTAATTAATATATAAGAACCATTATTTCAGTTGTTGGACAGAATATTATAAACGTATTTAATAACTTCTATAGATACTTAACATACAAGAACTATAATGTTTATGCATTTTTAAGTAACATGTTTATATTATTTTTATGGACCCGTACATATATACATTGCCATGGTGTGTACAAGAGAATGGTCAAACTAGACACCGAATGGCATATTTTTTCTTTTTTTCATGTCTGATGATGATCTATGAATGGTTCCACCTTTAAAAATAACACTGATTACCCTGTACTAGGTTGATGGTCATTACCATAATTTTAGTTCTCAAACTTTATAGACTACATTGACCACACTTATATGTGGTTTATGTCAGATTTCAGATACTAAAGGGCCATTGTTGCATGGAATCAGATAGGCAACATTGTGTTTGGAACAAAGTTAGGACATTACCTGAATCTGATTTGTATGATAACTGTTGGTTGTTGATCTATGAATGGTTGCACTTTTAGAATAACACTAATTACCATGCACTAGGTTGATGGCTTTTGCCATACTTTGACATCCATTCAGTTCTTAAACTTTATAGGCTACAGTGACCACACTTATATCAGGACTGAACAATACCAGGTCTTTGAAACTGGATTGTAACACTGATTTGAATATTCCAAGTGCTTCCTAATAAATATAAGGCTTTATTTCTACTGTGATGAAACATTACATCTAGCAGTTTCTAATGCAGAATATATGAAACAGCTTTTTGAATACAATAACAACAATAAGCCTTTTTGAACATCTTTTTGATAATAATCTGAATATCATATTTTTATTACAAGATCCTTATATATGATGTTTAACTACTACTAAAATATCTAGAGAACTCCAACCATTTATCAGTTCCCATCAGGACTCTAGCCAACTATTTTACTTTAATCTCCTTTCATAACAGTTTATGGCCAATATTTACTGGTCAACACTAGATATAACCATATCTACTGGCATTATTTTTGATTGTTACTAGGACTGTCCCTCTGATAAGTTGGTTTAGTTTATTGGGTAAGAGATATAGGGGGTTTTGTCTCAGTACCTTTGACAGCTTATAGCATATACCATTTTTTTCTGATTTGCTTCTATAAATACCAAAAACTTTTCTGTAGTCTGAATAGACCAATTATTCCACAGCTTATTGTCATGGATCTAGAAACAATACTTCAAGGGCTTTGTGCCGACAAAAATGACATTGGTGTCTTTGATATACCAAATGAGAATGGTACTCCACAACTAACAGATCCAGTTGACGGCTGCAACAATGCTTTTCAAAAACAGTAAAAGCATGAAAAGTTTAAGATCAAATAACTGGCATTTGAGGCTTTTTAAAGACAATATGAACAAGGAAATAACCCCCAGGGGTTTGAGAATTAAAACTCAACCTCTAGTAAGCAAAAATAGATGAAACTTTGACCAATGAATGGTATCTAGCCCAACAACAGGCATCCATGAACTTTGTTCGAATATTAAGTTCATACTATGAATGAACCATTGAAACTAACATTAAAGAAGTAGGTGACCTGTGTGGGGAAGTCAAAGTTTATGAGGCTCATTCACAATTCTCTATATGCCTCAATAAGCTGTCAAAAGAATTTTTGTTGTTTGAAAAACAGATTAAGGATAAAAAAATCAAAAAATTTAACAGAGACCTAACCGATTATCAAAGGGGACGACCTTTTGACACCACCAAAAATGTTAGATCTATGGACATCGGACAGAAACCTGGTAGGAATTACAAAAAGAGACCCAGATCCATATTAAAGGGGTCTCAAATGTACAGCAGTACATCAGCAGATGATTCCTCCACTACAGACACTGAAGGGACTAATACTGGGGAATCCCGGGTCCCCAAAAAAATCAAAGAGTCAGACCCACCCTTTAAACACATTAGGAGGAGAGGTGGAAGAAAGCATAGAAGGTACAAAGATAGACACAATCGAGGGTCTCATACAAATACTTATGAGACAATAGATGGTAATATTTTGAATATTTCTCAAACTGTTTTAACAGAGGATCAAAAGAAAGTTTTGAATAAAGGTCTGAATTTTGTTCCTGGGTTTTTTGTCGATGACTCTGACATAGTTAATGATATTAATGACTTTTGCTGCAGGATTAACCTCAAACTTTTCTTTGGATCCAGGTCTGATTCTCAAAGATCTAACGAATTCAAATTTCATAAATCCAACTTTGTACCACCGATGAACCGGAATGTAGCTGTTTTTTAACAAGCTGTACTTAGGGATATACACTTTAAGTTGGATCAGTTTTCACCCTTGAAACATAACCTAACGAATACTGAACAACAGGCATTGCAACAACTTAGGGATAATAAAAACATTGTCATTACTCAGGCTGACAAGGGTGGGGCGGTAGTCATCATGGACACAGATTTTTATCTGGGGGAGGGAAATGGACAACTTTCCAACCCTTCCTATTACATGAAAATGCCTATTGACCCTACTCCTAATTTTAAGCGTGAAATTGACAATTTTTTGGACCTGGCAGTTTCGGAGGGTATCATATCCCATACAGTGAAGACACATCTGACGGACCAGGATCCACAAAAACAAACATTATACCTGCTACCTAAGATACACAAATGCCTTAACAAACCTCATGGAAGACCTATTGTATCTGGGATGGGTTAATTGAGGGAACCACTATCTGAGTTCCTCACATTGTATCTTAAACCACTACTAAGCCTGATTCATGCCAGAATACAGGATACCACACAATTTTTACACATTATTGCTGACACTCAACTAGAACCTGATTGGCTACTCTGCACCCTGGATGTTAAGGCTCTATATACCAACATACCACATTGAGCTGGATTGGAAGCCCTCAAGTTTTGGTTAGACAGAGCTTAACTCTATCCCATAGGCTTTAACACACTTTTGGTCTGCATGGCTGAACATGTTCTCAACAAAAATGTTTTTTATTTTCAGGGAGAATGCGATTGGCAGCTCAAAGGCACTGCTATGGGAGCGTCTTTTCCTCCCATATATGCAGACCTATTTATGGGATACATTGAGGAACATCTCATTTAAGACTCCGCACACAATTTATATCTTGAGGAACTTGATATTTGGCGTCGATAATTGGATGATTGTTGGTTGGTTTGGCGTTCTGATGAGGAATATTTGGCAGAATTTGTATTATACTTAAATCGGAACAAATGGGGTATTGAATTTACTTCTACTCATGACAAAAATGAAATTAACTTTCTGGATGTGACCATAACCAGAAATCCAGATGATACTCTACAAAGTAAAACTTTTCGCAAATACCCCCAGTACAACAACTGACCACATGCAACAAGCATGCATCCAAACCACATCATCCGAAATATACCCAAATCTCAGTTCCTCCAGATTCACAGAATTTGTTCCTCAGAAAAAGATTATGAAGAACCCCAACAGGATCTGGCCAACAGGTTCAGAGCTAGGGGTTACAAGGACCTGACATCCGGGGTGCCCAACAAACTGCTATCAGTTCCACCAGAATTTCCCTTCTCAGATACCGTGATAAGACTCAGACTGAACAGGATGAATCTATCTGGTTTATCACAACATTTGGACGTAGCATCAACCTAATTAGGAATGTTATGTCCAAACACTGGAACATTCTTACTGCCAATGAGGAGCTTATACCCTGGCTTGGTGATGCATGTAAGTATGGATACAGGAGAGGGAGGACACTTGGGTCATTTTTTTGTTATTCATTTTTTTCACATTTTAAAAGGGTCAGCTCAGCTGGAGCAATACACCATCAATTAATCATGACAGGTGACAAATTATGGGATACCTACCAATGTGGTCACTGTTCATCATGTCCATATATTTTTACATCAAAACATTTTACCAGTAAAAACACTGACAGGATTTTTGACATGAAATTCTTTGGTAATTGTAACAGTGATTGGGTGGTATACCTTGCAACATGTATATGTGGTTCATTTTATGTTGGACAGACATCACGACCACTCCAATTACGCACGTTGGAGCATTGTAGTGACATACAAACCAAGAGGGGGACCAACGCCCTATTTAGACATTGTATACAACACAACTCAGCCAGATTCCAGTTCAGCATCATAGACAGAATTCTTGGTGATAGATCCAATAAACAAGGATGGCATTCTATTCTCACTAAAAAAGAGAAGTATTGGATCATTAAACTGGGTGCTTTGTTTTCACCTAGTTTAAATGATCATTTATAACAATATTATATGTTTATTTTAATTTTTACTAATTACAATGGACAGTAACTGTGTGGCTGATTTATTGTTTAACTTTTATATTCTCTTTTTATTTTCCATACAGGAAACAAATTGAATGTTGGGAAGATCACTTTGGGAAGAATCCTATTGGATGACTCATGCTATATATATATATATAAATATATATGTGTGTGTGTGTGTGTGTGTGTGTGTGTGTGTGTGTGTGTGTGTGTGTGTGTGTGTGTGTGT
>NC_056746.1:978960810-979083310 GCF_019279795.1 Protopterus annectens | reverse complement strand
GCATGGGATAAACATTTAGGAACCACATCTGTCCATTAGTAGTAGCGGGGGCAGTCCAAGGGTATATTTTCTGTTTCCTATCCATAGATCTAAGTTGCACTTGAAAATGGACAGGGATGAACTTTGTTTTATGTGGATCGGGAGACTATTCCACAGCAGTGGTATCCTCTGTGAAATATACCAATCCCTCCAAACCATTCTGTTGATATTACAGAAGAGGTTCAGATCCCTAGACCAAGTATTTCTGTTACCATTTGACTTGTTGATATGCAGTAAATCCATCAGTAATGTGTCAGAGGATGCCTTGTATGCCAGACACAGGTCACTGAAGGATCCAGAGTATGGTGACAGGGCTTTGAAACGGTCCATGAAGGATATGTTGTCAAGACATGTACAGTGCCATTTTTTTTCAGTTTTGTTACTTTTCTGAAGGACTTAGTTCTGTCAAGATAGTACCTGAACTGTCTATGCATGTGCTGAGTATATAGAATCTTTTCTCCCTGATTCTGAGAATCCGGATATAACAGTGGAGATTGATAACCTGATTCAAAGTAAACTCTTAAACTACTCTTTTATCATCCTCATTGAATTATCATTTAAGACATAGGCAAACATACATGTATTTAAAAGAAAACAAACCATGTTAACATGTTCAGTTAAAAATGTTATACATCACATATATTTTTTTATACAATTATCAATCCAACATTACATAAATTAATCAATTCCTGCCTTCCCTTAAACCTCACTCCTCCTCCAAAACATTATTCTGCATGCATTGTTCCCATAATTTCCCTTGTTTTTCTGTGTAATTTGCTCTCACTCTTTTGTAAAGACCCCACTTCCAGTTCTTTTATCTTTGTTGTAATATTCACTAGTGCAAATATAGTTGGTTTAGACTTTGATTTCCATTTTCTAGAAACTGCTTTTTTGACAGCTACCAGAATTAAACCGAACAAGGTGTTATTATGTCTAGGCAATTAAGATCCTGTATCCCAGCTCAAAAAAAAAAAACTTTTCCTTAGCTATAGCCATTTACTTACCCAATATTCCTGACAGAGTAGTCTTTAGGGACTTTTTTAAAGTCTGACAACTCTTTACACTACCAAAACATATGTTCCCAGTTATCCCTTTCTTCCCCATTACAACTCTTAAACAACTTTGGGCATGAATGAGGGACTTATTATTAATGTGACCCTATCTCTATGAAAGACCAGATAAGGTTCACCCACAATGAGAGCTTGTAACTCAAATATTGTTCTTGCAGATGTCACAGCAATGAGAAGGATATTTTTCTATGTAATGAACCATAAGTCTGATTGATGAACAGGTTCAAATGGAGACATGCAAGAAGGAACAACCTGTTTATGAGGCGGTCGCAGGTGTGAAACTGCCTTCAGAAATTGTTTCACTAAAAACAGTGAAGAAAGTGGAGGTCCATTGGCAGGCATACTGCAACAGCCAAAAGATATACAGAGGAGAGTAACTCACACAAAAATGTAAACAGCAGTGCTACGTAATCCCAGATGGGTCCCTGGTTATTGGCTAAACACCAGATAGAAAATATTTTCCATTTGCCAATATAAAATTTCCTATTAGAATGTTTTCTTGCCTCCTTTAATACTTGCTGCATATCCACTGGAAAGAGGCATCTAAAAAGAATAAAAATTGAATCATCCAGGAAGTTAGTTGAAGATGTTTGAGACTGGTTGTAGCTAATCCCCACCACCACCACTGTTTTCTGTAAGAAGGCCTACTTTGTTTGGAAGCTCATGGTAATTACCCTTGGCCAATTACACATTAATGGAAAACCAGTGTTGCCTGATCTAAAAGGGGGTCACTGCAATGATCTTTGGGGAGTCCTTCAGATTCTTTAGAATTACCCTGCATATCAGTGCATAGGCATAAAGGAACATTACCAACCACAGGAAAAAAAAAACATCTGTTTTCCAAACTTGTATGCAGAGAGTCCTGAAGCAGAATGTATTCAATTGTCTGTTTTAAAAGGAGCCTGAGGTGTTCCATATAACTGGATCAATTCATGGAATACCCCCTTTTTTCAATAAGGGTCTGTTCTGGTATAGCTAAGCTTGTCAAAAACTATGTTTTGCTCTGACAGAATGGTAAGAAGCTTTGAGGGTTAAGAAGTGCTAAAAAGCTACCTCCCAAGACACCTTAGCCAGCCTGCACAAAGGGTACGACCTGGTGTACTCTTGCTTGCTTATATGCCACATCACGGTGGTGATGTTTGTAATCACTTACAAAAACAGAGGATCATGAGTGATGAAGAGATTTTAAGCCATGGGTCACAGCCAACATCTCTTTAACAGTTACTGTGCTTTGGTCTGTCTGAGGAGTTCCACGTCTTGCACCTTTATCCACCCTATAGAAACTGCCTCCTGAGTGAAATATGAAATATGGTCTTGAGGTAGAAGAGAAAAGGGGAGGCATATATTTGCTTTTATCTGTAGTCTCCACCACTGCAGATCCTTTTTAACAAAGCTCAGCATTGGAATCTGAAATTCCAGAGGATGCAATTGCTGGGTCCATATATTTTTTAGAAACAATTACATCTTTCTCATGTTTAACCTGGTGAGAGGAACCTTGAGAATCATAGAAGTCATGAATCGCAGGATCTTGAGATAATCTCTGGCTGAAGTCTAAAACTAATTTGAGAAGCCCCAGAAAATTCCAGATAAAAATCCATCTTTTCCTGTGTTAAAAGCCTTTTGCTGAGAAATTTCTATAAGACAGTTCAGAAAGACAGTTCTGTGTGATGTGGTCAGTGAGGATTTCTGAACATTTATCTGGAATTCCAGATTGGTCAGAAGAGAAGAAAGCCATTGTAATGACTTTTGACATCCAGGAAAAGACTCTGCAAAGATTAGTAAGTCATCTAAATAAGGAAACATCAAAGCAAACAATCCAGCAACCCCACAAACCAAGGTGTAGTGAGTAGTTCAAGTAAATCCACAGAAAACCCAGTAGTGAAGGCAACGGGCAACTTCTTCTAAAACAATACAACTTTTATTCAGTGTAAGTGCTTTTGTAATGCAACCATTACTTCTTCAGACACAAAAAAGTGCATGAAATGCTCAGAGTTTTATATACAAGTCAATAAAGCACTTCCAATCAGACGACATAAAAATCCCTCCAAAATACTGACTAATTAAATTAAAGTGATAGTTTCCCAAAAACATTCATATGACTGTATATTGTCATTTACAATACATATAGATATGTATATTAACCTTCATTCAAGCCCATGTATAAAATATTTAAAAAAAAAAAAAAATACTAAAATGCATTTATCAAGGGAAAAGGGGCGGCCGCGGTGGTGCAGCGGTTAGCATTGCCGCCTCACAGCAAGAGGTTCTCCGGTTCGATTCTCGGCTGGGGTGCCTTCTGTGCGGAGTCTGCATGTTCTCCCTGTGGTCACGTGGGTTTCCTCCGAGTGCTCCAGTTTCCTCCCACATCCCAAAGACATGCAGTAGGTGGATTGGACACTCTAAATTGGCCCTAGGTGTAAGTGTGTGTATGTGTGTGGGCCTTCTGTGGAAGGTTGGGCGCTGGGCTGGCAACTCAACACCATAAAAACTCCACTGCCAATCATGAGCGGACAGATGATCCGCTCTGGCGACCCCTAACTGGGAAAAGCCAAAAGAAGAAGAAGATTTATCAAAGGAAAAGCTGAAAAGTCAAATGTTTAAGCTTTTTAGCCTTTAACACTGGCTTAAGAGGGACCATGTCATTTAACCCAGATCCCTGATGTGCCCCTAAACGTAAAATCCATTTCAATTCATTGGATTCAGTATTATTTGTTATGTCACCCATCCTAACACTATCTGGTTCAACCTGAAGAACTTGAAATAAAAACTTGTGCCTATCACCCTCCATTAACAAATGCTTAGCTTAGCTATAACACTATAGTCTTGGCCCTTCCTTACACAATATACTTATGATCTCTAATTCTTTCCCTAAGCTGACAATTACTTTTTCCCATGTAGAATTTAAAACAATATTCACAGTGGGCAATATATACTACATTCCTAGTGTTACAATCAGTACTGCATTTAATCTGCCAGAGATGCATAGTAGAGTTCATTGGTTTGGAGAAGAATAATAACATTTTTCTAGCTTGATGTTCATGACTGAAAACTGATTTCCATATAATTATGAGGATTTGAATGAATAAAAGCAGGTTTATATTATCTAGTACATGGTATGAAGACACAACCAATTAAAATGTGGGTACAGTTCTTAAGTCCATGGTTATAAATACTTTTCCAACTTGAAAACATGTTCTACAGTCATTTAAATACCATAGCTACTAGTTTATTAGCTATTTCTTACAGGCGATGAGGGCTATATTGTTCTACAAAATAAAAAATGTAATAACAAATAAGACAAAAAAAAAACAAATGGCAAATGACCAAAAATCATCAAGAACCAACTTTACTGAATTAAAAACATACAGTACTAAGTGCTTTGTCCATTACAATATCTAGAACTTCTTCACAGTACATTTTTAATGCAAAACTATCTTTTATTTATACACCCATCTTCCAATCACATTTATTTATTCATTAATATTAATTACTTTCACAATATCACTAAAGAAACACATACAATAATTAAAAACAACAACTTTCTGTTGCTAAAAACTTTTATACTTAAAAAAACTTTGTGTAATAATAACTTTATAAATAAAAACCCTTTATATTTTAAGTTACTTCAGTTTTAACACACTCATTAGAGATAGTGTATCATTCAAACCGAGCTTGTTATTGGCATCTAATCTAATTTGCCACTCCGTTCTTTATATTTAGTAATATTCTCAAAATCCTCTCTCCTCAGCTCCTGAGTCACTTTTATCAATAACAAAAAAAAATAAATATTTTTGACAATGTATACTTTACCAAGTGTCTGTACAAAGCACTTGTAGTTTTCTTTTTCTTAATATCGTATAAGATCATTATTCTATTTCTCAGCCTTCTTTTTGTTTTACCCACATAAAAGCCTGAACATGACATGCATCTTACCAAATTTACAACACCTACTGCATTACAATTACAAAAAACAGGGCTTGCAATAGTCTTATTAAAATTATCAACACTCACATAAGGACCAACATTAATGCATCTACAGAATTTGTAACATCCACATTTGGACATTTTTCACTTATAACTATCCCATACATCAACACCGTTTCCCTTTTCCATGTATTCTTTTAGGTATTTACTCCTAAATATAAAATGAAGCACTTCACCGAGCTTTATTTTTACTTCCTGGGTAAAAAACATTTTCCAATTTGTTTTCAAAATAATAACAATTTTTTCCAGCATCACTGTTATAAGGGACCTCCATAGCCCTGACTTTGAAACCTCTCTTCCTTTAATTAATGTTGAAATATTCATTCCCCCCAAAACAGGTGCATATCTTGTTTTTCTTCCTTCAGTAACAACCCTTTCCATTTCTTCCAGTAAAGAAATGGGATAATCTCTTTCTAAAAACATTTTAACTAATAATTTCATTTCAAAACCAAACACTTTGTCATCATTAATCAATCTTGATAAATGAACTGTTTGACCGTTAGCTATATTCTTTTCTTTTTTGAAAATAAAAAAGGGTGGCAGCAATTAAAATGTAAGTAGGAATTTGAGAAGGTTTCCTTATGAAAAATCATGGAACTAAACTTTAATTTTACCAAACATTTTAACAAAGTTTTATATATATATATATATATATATATATATATATATATATAAAATCAATTTTGTCATAGCCAAATGTGTAGGTGAATTTCAAAAATTCTTTAGTGCTATTAAAATAATTAATTAAATCCTTCAATCTAAAATATGCATACATATGTTTGAACAATGATGACTTAAACAAAATTGTTTTTCCCATTCAATTAAATTCTTATTAATAAATATGGGGCACATTTCATCCTGTTGACACTCCTGTCCTTGATGAAAAAATTCTCTATTAAAGAAAAAAATGTTTTTCCATAACATTTTCATAAATTCACATAATATAAAAATCTCTTTGTTATCATATTTTGTCTCACTCACCACATCAGCAAAATATTCCAGTTCCAAACTACAGGGAATAACTGAGAAAAAGTTCATAGGATCAAAGGTCATAGGATCATAGGATCATAGGAGGTTACTAGACTAATGGCCCCGGGGCCCTTAAAATCCTAGCCAAGAGTTTATCCCCAAAAAAGAGACCTCAGTCAGCACCTGTCACCCCTGTAAATGAGGGACACAGGTGGAACCCCTAGGACGAATTTGTGGTTTCCCATCCACTCATAAAGGCTGTGCTTGAAGAGGGTCTGTCTGACATCTATTGGAAGTCTATTCCAGAGACAGGGCAACCTCTGGGAGACAAGCCTGTCTCTCCAGCAGATTTTGTGGATGTCACATATTAGATTTAGGCCTTTCAAGCTGCTAATGTGTGAGTGGTTATACTTACAGATATGGAGCATCTCTAGTAGGATAGGGTCCAAGATTGCCTTGTAGGCAAAACAGAAATCACCTCTGAGCAATCTGTACGATACCGAGTAGAGTGACAGTAATTTGAGCCTGTCTGCATAGGACAGGTGTTAGAGGCCATGGATTTTCTTTGTGAGGTATTTCTATGGCCTTTCCAGTTGGTGCAGATATTTGGGGAGGTGCAAACTAAACGGGGTGTTATACTCAGTTATTGACTTAATGAGAGGGGAGGAGTATGGAGAGGTAATAACATCCTTTTTTCTGGATGCAATCCCTTTACTTATGAGATCAACCAAGTAAAAGGCTTTTCTGACCGCTGCTGCTACATGATGGTCAAAAGTGAGATTGTTGTCAACCTGACTACCCAGGTTTCTCACCACAGGTTGTGTGCTTAGAGGGCTGACGTTGATGTGGTAATCAGTAGGGGCTGTGTTTTTGCCGGATGGTATGATAATACATTTTTTTGCATTTAACTTAAAGCCATGACTTTAGCACCACTCATTTTTTGCTGTGGGACCCTCTTGCAGTATGTTAACATCATTTTGGGAGTCGATGACAGTATCCAACTTACAGTCATCCACAAACTTGGTCAGACACAGGCATTTTTGTCTTTGCCTGGACCAATGAGAAGTAGATTCCAAACAGTAGGGGTCCCAGGACAGATCCCTGGAGAACACTGCTAGTGACAGGTCTGCTGTCAGAGGTGGAGGCACCTATTTTGACCTTGTGGGTCATATCAGTGACCCAGTTGGCCACCCACCTGATGAGATAGGGATTTATGCCAAGTTGTGTTAGCTTTTCAATGATGTTCAGGTAGTGGATTGTGTCAAAGGCCTTGGCCAAGTCAAGGTAAGTTGTATGTACTGACTTTTCCCTCAGCTAGGGCCTTGGTGACAGTCTCAAAGAAGTCAACTAGGTTCAACAGGCTAGATCTGCCCTTGACGAATCCGAACTGGGTGGGATCAAGTACATGGAGATTGCCTATGTCCTTGTTTAGGAGATCCATAATAATACACACCATGGCTTTACAGATCAGACTTATCATGCTAATGGGGCAATAGTTTTCAGGGTCAGTAGTGGCACCACCTTTGTTAAAAGGGATGACAATGGCAGTTCTCTGCTGTGGGACCCTCTTGCAGTATGTTAACATCATTTTGGGAGTCGATGACAGTATCCAACTTACAGTCATCCACAAACTTGGTCAGACACAGGCATTTTTGTCTTTGTCCTGACCAATGAGAAGTAGATTCCAAACAGTAGGGGTCCCAGGACAGATCCCTGGAGAACACTGCTAGTGACAGGTCTGCTGTCAGAGGTGGAGGCACCTATTTTGACCTTGTGGGTCATATCAGTGACCCAGTTGGCCACCCACCTGATGAGATAGGGATTTATGCCAAGTTGTGTTAGCTTTTCGATGATGTTCAAGTAGTGGATTGTGTCAAAGGCCTTGGCCAAGTCAAGGTAAGCTGTATGTACTGACTTTCCCCTCAGCTAGGGCCTTGGTGACAGTCTCAAAGAAGTCAACTAGGTTCAACAGGCTAGATCTGCCCTTGACGAATCTGAACTGGGTGGGATCAAGTACATGGAGATTGCCTATGTCCTTGTTTAGGAGATCCATAATAATACACACCATGGCTTTACAGATCAGACTTATCATGATAATGGGAAATAGTTTTCAGGGTCAGTAGTGGCACCACCTTTGTGAAAAGGGATGACAATGGCAGTTCTCCACTTTGCTGTAATGAAGCCAGTACTTAGGCTCTGGTTGAATACGGTGCTCAATAGTGAAGCTAGTTCTTGCTGGAGATGGTGCAGAATACAGCCTGGGATACCATCAACTCACATGGAAGCTGTGTTCTTTGCCTTAGTCAGGGTCTTAAACACTTGATCTACGGAGATGTGAGGTGCAGGCCAAGTATCAGGGATGTTGAATGGGTCTTTGGGGGGACAGGGGATGAAGTTTGTGCTGAATCTATCTGCTAGCAGGTTGGCTAAGTCAACAGGATCAATGTAAGTGATACTATTAAGTACTAATTTGGAACATACCTGGGCTTTGCCATGGAGGTTCCTGATGTAACTGAAGAAGGCTTTGTGGTTTCTCTTTGTTTTGGAGGCTAGTTTTGATTCATAATTGACTTTAGAGGTTTTCACTAGTGATCTAATTTGCTTGTTGAGGCTAAGTACGGAGTTTTTCCAATTTGGAATTTGTTCCTTTTTACCCATGGACAGCAGTTTCCTCCTTTTGTTGTAAAGCCTGTTGATAAAGGATGTCCACCAGACAGGTTTGTGTTTCATTGAGGACCAGGTTTTAGCTCTGCTGGGTATCCTTAACTGCATCCATGCAGTTGTACAGGTGCTTGTATACTGCATTATCATACTGTTCAGCATAGTTGTCTGCATCCTCTGAGGGGAGTTATGGTGTGAAGCTACTGATACCCTCCCTTAGGAGGTTGTAGTCAGCTTTTGAGAAGTTTTTTAGCCTAGTTACAGCTGGGGGGATAGAAACTTCAAATGAGACAGACCAATGATCTGTTCTCACCAGGGAAGAACATACTATGGGAGTGGTGCAGTGGTCGCCACTCCCATAGTATGTTCTAGTGTTAGTCACATTCACAGTAACAAATAACACTTCCACACTGAACTCAATATTATTCAATCTTTCCAATAAATGCAATGAATCATGTAACACATAGTCATATTCTTTTACTACATCTCTGTACTTCATATCTATTAATACAACCAAAAACTCAGTTTTCAACAAATGTACTGCTACTACTAGTCTTAAAGGGGAGTCCTTACTGTTTTTATGGATTTTAGAGATCCAGAATATTGAAGGGATCACAGGTTTGTTGACCGTAACAAATTCATATATTTCATTTGTTTTGCTACCTTGACTTCTCATGACTGCTAGTAAATAATCAATTTTAGCATAAGAAATATTCACTTCATTTTATGACACCCTTTTGTGGTTGTTTTTTTTCATTCAAGATTTCATACGTCTTACAGGAATAGCCAACGCAATCCATAATAACCATTCCCCCACCTTTATCCAGCTTCATGACCCTGGTACTTTTATCACTCATAAGATAATTCAATAATACCCATTCTTGTTTTGTAAAATTGTCAGTGCTCACAACCTGCTTCCTACATAAATTTCTAATCTAAGTACTATACACTTTTTCAAAAGTATTCACCGTTGGGTGCAACGGAGGCACATATACACTTTTCTTTTTAAAGGAAACACTGCAAGAAGGTAAAACACTTCCATCTGACCAAAAAGCAGCTTCAAATTCAAATTCTGAACAAAGAATTTTAAATTAATTGTTGTCCTTACCACATCAGTTTTTAAATCAGGTACATACCTAAAACCCTTTTTAAACAAACAAATACATCCGTTACAAACTTCAAAATAGCTTAAGTTAAATATCTTGAATTCATTAAATAAATGTGAATTACAGTAATGGAAGTGTAAGGCTATATTGTTCTGACTTGACTGGGCAAAGGAATAATGACTGGATTTGATGGGTTAGGTGAAGAATAGCATTATAAGTGAAGGTGTTTTGCAAGCTGTTCATGTAAGATGGCTCAGATTGGTAAAAGGAGACCCCTGAATGTGCTGACTGATGCATGTGGAACTGAGAAGACCTGTAAGGTTATGCCAACTTGTCAGGTGGCATCCACCATTTCAGTTAGAATACATGAGATATGAGGGCTGTATAACAACAGAATTGCAGGGAAACACATGTGTGAGCACACTTGTTAATCAGGAACTGATGGGATACAAATTAGTTTTCCACTTGTTTCAACAACTATTTGGGCTACATGGGCTTGGAAGTGTGATGATTTCTGACATATATTTTGGTAACCTAATTGTGATTGTCATATGAATAGATTAGAATTAGAACTAAATGTTGTACTAGAATGCATTCTTGTAAGAGGTTATAAGAAAAAAAATATACGTGTGGCGTCTTTCTCAGTGAGAAAAGTATAATTGATTTTCTCTTGGCTGAACCCATTTTCACCTAGTCAGGACTGGACTTACAAGGAAGAGAGTGTTCATAAAAAGTCAAACACTGCAAGACTAAATAATGCTAATTTGGTTGGAACCTAACATTTGTTGCAATATAGCCTGTAGAGGGAAGAAGTCAGATTGGAGATACACATTGCAATCATGGTCCTAAATGTGGAAAATCTAAGATGTCCCCCAGGATGGATCTTACATGTATGGCTATTAAATTGGGGCTCATGGGTTAATGCTAAGTAAAGGGATAGTATCTTAATCCAGAGATGCCATTATACCACTGCATTCAGTCATCATCAGGCTGATCATTGAGTATAACGCCCTCTTTGGTATGTACCTGTCCAAACATGTGCAACACCTAGAGTGCCCACAAAGATTCCTGACAAAGATAATGCAGGTACTAAACCACATGACCTACATGGACTGCCTCAAAGCTCTATCAATATACTCGATCTCTTGTAGACTATTAAGAGGCTATATCTGTCTGATCTATAAGGCATCCTCTGACCCAACAAGAATGGACCTATTGTACATCTGCAAGTCAAATGGTGTCAGAATTACCAATCCAGAGACTGCAACCTCTTCTGCAACATAAACGTAATAGTTTGGAATGATAGATACAGGATACCACTGGTCTGGAACAGACTACCCATCCATATAAAACAAAACTTATCTCTGTTCCTATTCAAAGCAAATTGCATCAATGAATGGGAATAAGGACAATTTGCCCAGTTCTGCACCTTTGCTAATAATGGACAGAGGAAGCACCTAAGTTCCTTATCCTGCAGCAGAGTCCCCTTTCAATACTCAGTGGTATGACCCCAGAAGCATTCACTCTCAAATGGGAATTTTGGAGTAAAAATCATGGTTAGGGTATTTGAACACCTAGTGAGATAGGTTAACTGCCCTGAAGGCTTAAAATGGCATTTTAGGGTAGTTAGCTTAGTATTCTCCAATGAACGAATAACTATACTGGGGAATGGTCTTGCTTGGGGTCAGAATGATTTTATATGTGTTGAGTAGTATCACAGTGAAGGTCTTCATAAGCCTGGATTGCTTTATGCCAGTAATATAATAAATAGTAAAAGAAGACCTACTGCTTTAAATTGTGGAAATGCTGTTTTTTGAAAATTTTGATAAGGCATGGTATTGCATTGAGGAATATATTTGCTGTTATCACCTTATCCAAATTAACTGAATTCACATTTATAGGAAAACGATTAAGTGAGAACTTGGGATGTATTTTGCTGACCCAATGAGTATGTTTTTCGTTGATTATATAAGTATGGCACAGTGAGTTTAATATTTATTATTTCTACTATTTAATTTTTCTTTAAAAATCAAACAGTAATTTATATGGCACTGGTTGTAGGAAAAGAGATAGCTTAGAAGACAAAATGGGAAACTAGTAATAATCATAGGATGAAATTACAGGCAAAATTTGTCTGTATGCAGGGAACTGGAGGCTCCATATTAGACCATATGATTGAATATTATTATTGCACTACAACCATGCATAGTGGGTTTATCTGAAAGAATTTTAATTGATGTATATCAAAATGTTATGATTAGGATAGCATTAGGTTTCTGAAGTATGGAAGAAAATTGTGATAAATAAGATGTAAGAGTTTAAGAACTGTTACAGATAGGTATTGAAAAAACACCCATGATGAGTTTTGCAATTTATCAAACTTGATGTTTTGTGGTAGAAAATATGTGATGTCAGTGTTGACAAGGATGACTTTAAGATTGTGCTATTTCACAAAAAAAGACTGAATTGCTATGATAAGTTTCATTCAACACAGATAAAATAAGGTTTAGTATCTAAAGGTGCATATACCAGTCAAGTAAAGTTTTGTTTTTCTATTAAGTAAAACTAAATGTACGTTTGTTTTTTGTTTTTTTTTCTTTACCAAGCCATGAAGATTTTAGTAAAATGGTGTTTTAAGAAAATTACTCCTGTGAGGAGGAAGTCTTCCATAGCCCTCAGGCATGGGGGGTGCACTTCATGTACCTCCACATTTTATCAAGTCTTAGTTCACGATACATTTTGGGAAAAAAAACTGCAACTTTGCAGAATCTAGATAAGTACTGATGACAATTCCTTTTAGTCACTCGACCCATTCAGTGGCAAAGTAATCACTGAATTGACTACCCCTAGTTCTATATAAAAGCTGAACGGGAAATTATGAGCACTTCTGAGTTATGTATTTGTGATCAGACTCTTTACTATATAAGGAATGAGTTCCATGTTTCTAAAATATGCAATAGAACTTTCTGCACTTAAAACTGGAAACCTCTAGTTTCCCTTTCTACAGGATTAGTATTTTTGCACTCTGCAAATGGAACCCTCACTTCTCTTTCTACAGGAACTGTGGACAAAGATATATATTTTTTTATTTTTGCTACTCTGCATATTTTGTCTAAGATTGGGACATGTAGTATGGTATGATAATTATTTTTTTGTTTGTTTTTCTTTTTTAATTGCAAAACAAAAATGTCTACAAATTAGTACAGCAGAGCACATATACACATGGACACACACTAAAGTCAGAGGAACTCCCCACAGTGCAACTCATATATCGTGCAAACAACAATGCACAAACCAAAGTGACAGATTTGTGATTCAAGAAAAGAACAAAGAGTCTGTCAGTTGAATCTAAGTGTGGAGAAAAGTAAATGAACAGCATATAGCATTGCAGAATTCTACACCATTCATTTAAATGATGCGCTCAGTGCCAGTCTCTGCAGAGAATCAGTGGGTCAAACTGTCAAGTGGCAGATAGCACAGCAATGTGGCATTCTGCACTCTCCAGACACATGGGTCCAGTGGTGCTTGATTGCATTATGAAAACATTTAAAGGTTGCACAACGCTATGTCTGTACATCAGGTTACATGATAGTGCTGGAAGCACTGGCTACAGGGGGTTACAATACTCAAAAGGTATACAGCCTTTGTATTTACTGATATAACAGGTCCAGAAGTAATCATGGAGGAGGGTTGCAATATTCAAAGAACACACAACACTATAACATGCCTGACTGATTATATGACAGCAATGGATGCATTTGAGAAGCTCTTAAAATTCAGTGGGATTGCATAAAAGCACATAGTATGGAAGTAGTGATGGAAGAAACTGAAGCCAAGACTGCAAAGTGTGCCTAATTAGTAGCAGATAGCCTTAATCCTCTATCTTATACAGCTTCATATGAGAGGTAAGGCTGCAAAGCAAGACCACAAATGGTGCTGATGGACTTACATGTAACACATTTCTGTTGCTGTATGCCATTTTATAACATTCTCCACAATGCAGGACAACAGTGAAAGAGAAACAGATTTCATGGATTCCTTCTTTAAATATGTATAGATGACAAATGGTATTTAGTGGACTTAGTAGTATGCGCATTTGTTTATTCAGGTTAAAATTGTTGACTGAATAACTCCCTTAACAACAAATGTGCTTTTTCAAACAGACTGACTAAAATAACAGTACATTCTAATCAATCTATATTAAGTGACAGGTTATACAGATTTATACAGACAGAAAAATAAAAATATTACTGCAAAACAATATCAGAAAAAAATATTTATTAACTATGAGTTCTGAAATCATTCTACAGTAAGGCATGTTTAAAGGATCTTTATAAGGTATTGTTATGGGGAATGAGATATGTACAACAATTCCAAAGTCGGATGATCCTATAAAGTGCATTAACAAAGTAATCCTTCAAAATGGCATCAGCATGCTATATAAAAAATAATCTAATTGTATGCAATATATATATCTCTAGTCATGCTATCATAACCTAAATAATGCAGGGATATTACCTTCTTCACAAAGTCATTAGAACACAAAGTGCAGCTCTGCTATATGATTTTTTTTGAGTTATAATACAGAATCGAAATTGCCTAGACATAGTAAAGCCTTGCTGAGTCTAATTATGGTGGCTGACAAAAAAAGCAATTACTAGAAAATGGAAATCAAAGTCTAGACCAACTTTACTGGAAGTAGTGAATATAGTAAGAGAGATAAAACAACTGGAATCTGGATCTTTAGAAAAGGGAAGGAGCAAACTACATAGGAAAAAATGGGAATTGTGGGAACAGTATATGCAGAAATGGAACAAGGTTTAAGAGGCAGGATTTGAACAAGCCATATTATGCTTAACTGACAATGACTGGATGGTTTGTAGGTAATGTATAATGTTTGCAACTACAGTCATTTCAGTGGTGCCTGTGATGTAAACTGTTTGCAACTAAAGTGGTATCATTTTGTAGTTTTCCATTTATATAAATGTAAGATTGCCGTTGTCATATGTGAAAATTTAATAAAGATGTTTGGGGAAAAATTAACTAAAATGAACTCATCTTGGTAGAAATGATGATGGATGTGTTTGGATCAAGACAAAAGAAATGTATAAGCATCATGATACATAAAGTGAACTATGCAATAAATAAACGCCACAAATGAAGGCACCATTTTTAAAACAGAACACATGAGATGTAGCCCCAGTATTTCTTACTAGAACAAATGATCAAACTACCCCTTAAATAACAGGGCAGATAAATAGATAAATACAGTTACATGTGATATGCATACTGAAAAATATATCTAACTGAGCTAAATTCTATATTTGGAAAAATGTTCAATATTTTCAACTTCTTGGTAATATTGCTGTACAGAACAGGTACTGACAGCAAAAGTTTCTAGCTTTAGGCTTCAACCAAAAATTCATTAGCTGTAATTTTGAGAAATTTAAAAATACTGCATTTTAAATATAGACACAGAGAATTTGCATTTATAAAATGAATATACCAAATTCTAGCAGTCCATGTCCAATACAATTCATATCCACAATCAAAACTACACAAAAATTAAATGTTAACTCCACAGAATCAGTGATAAATATTCCTCAAGTAACCTGGATGCAGAATAAACCTCTGTTCTGGAATGGATATTTCAACTTTTCTTTGAATAAAAAATGTTTTACCTAAATATATATATATATATACACACATATATTACAAATTCTTATATTTATCATCAGATAAGTGGATTCAGAGACACCTGCCCCTACAACCAGATATAGAAAAAAATACTGGGTTTCTGGGCTCCTCATTCTGTTTCACAAGCCACAAGTAGCTATGAATATTTACTAAGATGGAAACAAAATGTAAAAAAAATATATATATATATATATATATATATATATATATATATATATATATATATATATATATATAAGTTCTGAAGTTCATTTAAATGAGTTTTATGGAACTCAAAGTCCCTGCAGCTATGGAAATCAAATGACAGCAAGCAGAGTCAGCTAAGAAAACTGCAAGTGACATGGTTGTGAACCTTGGTCCACCTAATGCAGAAATTCCACTGACTAATAAATACTGTAGCATGGAACTTAATCTCATCCCACTTTCTGACACTTGCCTGAAGTCTATAAACAATGTTAAAAGACCCATGGGTCAAATCAATCTTCCAGGCTTTGAAAGCAGCTGACCATAGAATACCAGGGCAAAACCATTATTTTAATAGCAATACAGGAACAACATACTCCACAGTTAACCGACCGGACCCTCAAAGGCTCGAACAAAACGTATAGAAGGTACCAAACAGCCTTGTACCACAATTGTTCACTTAGTGACACCAAAACACCTCACAGCAATGCCGATGTTGTCCCAGTTGTCTCTGTTACACCAAACACTCCAAACTCGGCCGATAAAATAAAACTGCTTTATTAACACAATCACCAAAAATTGCAATCCATGGGTTTAGCGCTTTCATCTACTATCGGTAGACTTCATCAGAACCAATGAAAACCATTTACCACAATCCTTTTAAAGCAATTTTGGCGCCAAAAAATACATAAAAATATAAATTAATACAAAACTAATATAAATATTAATAACACTCTGTATGTCAAAATAATGTGTATAGCACTATATAAAATGAAATTGTCTGTCTAAACACATGTTTCCCTAAATACTCATCTATTTCATATTTGTGTTTGGAACAGAATGAATCACAATTGCAATGTATATTTATATACACATATTAGTGGACACCCCCAAATGATGTTACATGTGGGCATATAATATAATGTTGGGTAAATCCATAATAGTTTGCACCATGTGACATAACATATAATAAAAAATAATGACATATAATATAAAATAATATAATATGCATTATACAGTATAATACACAAAATGTAATACAATATTAAAAATATAGACTATATTCACATTGTCCCTAGGGTTAAACAAACTAGCCACGGTCTAAAAGCAAAAAGGTTTAATGCTTATATGTTCATTTAGACGGGCCATGTAGTGGCATCACATAAAATCTGCCATTTGGTTTCCAGACAGGACAAACCTGTCTTCCAATCACCCCCATACTCACTAACCTCTATTTTATCTAAAATACAAAATTTAAAACTATGATGTTCTCCTTTTCACTTATATGCTTACTCAAAGCATTTTCAAATCTACCTTTTAATTTTGTACAGATGTTAAATAAATACGGGTTTTAAGTTTCCTTTCCGTCTTTCCTATGTAGAATCCCTGACAGCTAGAACAGGTTGCCAGGTACACTACTCTCATAGTGTTGCAGTTACCTTTTTTACCTAAACATTTAGTACTGTTGTTGTTACTGAGTTTGGTAACATTACTCTCATTGATGTACTGGCAATATTTACAATTTCCACATTTATGTGTGTGTTCATCAATAGATCTTGTCTTCCCCTTTATATTTCCCCTCTCTACTATCCTTTTGATGTTAAATGAGGTTTTATACACACTAGTGGGATGAAAGCCCAAAACCGATGTCATTTCCTCTGAGCCTAGAAAAATATCCCAATGCCTATTAAGAATCTGTTTTACTAAATTGGAATAGGGATTGAACATAATGACACATACTTTGTTTTTATCACCCGTCAATTGTTTTTGTGTGTTCTTCCCTATAAATGTACCTCCTAATAAGGGAATGTATGTATTTCCCCACGACCTGATTACATATTGGGTCACATCTAATACCATTTCCTTAGGGTACCCTCTGGTGAGGAACATATTCGCCACAACGTCCATTTGTTCCTCCATGTCTTGTCTCAAAGAACACATACGGGCTACCCTAATACATTGTCCCTTGATGATGTTACGAAAAATGAACGGAGGATGACAGCTGTCATATTGTATATAGTCGTTGGAAGGTGGACTTCCTAAAGATTTTGATTGAAAACCTACACTGCAGAACTAATATAGGTATCAAGATATGGAATCCCCATCTTCTCCACTTTATCGTAAACCTTAAAATGAGTGGTACTGTTGATATCGCTATGAAATTGGGTATGTCCTCTTTTAGCCCTTTCAAATAATAAACAGATCATCCAAAACGGGTATACAAAGCAATGTGTTTATAGAAGTCACTAGTTTTACATAGACTTCCTCCACTCCAACATTACAAGATTTGCAAGATGGGGGCACATGATGACCCCATCGCTAAATATCTGTTTAAAAATTCTCCCAAAACTGGATATAGTTGTGTGAGAGGACCAGCCCCATCATATCAAGTATCAAACAAATCTTGTCCCATGTGAGATCAGAGTGTTTCCTTAAACTATTTTCAAAATTCTAAACCAGTAGTGTAAGGAATACATGAAAATAAATCCTGGACATCTACGTGATAAAAGTTAAATCACCTGACCATAATTCTTGTTTTAATGTACATAAAGTCCCAAGAATCTTCGTTAAATCGGGACTTTGCTGTAAATATGCTTACACCAGGAATCAATAGCAACCCCTATATTGAAGGTTTTAGATCTAGAGCCAGAAATAATGGGTCTAAAAGGTGGAGACTCCACACATTTATGGATCTTTGGTATCCCCACTATTCTGGCCAATATAGGATGCTCCGTTCTAATAAATCCATATTCTTCATTTGTAATACGATTATCCAATAGATATTCCTCAATAGCAAGGTCTATTCTATGGTAGCCGATGTTAATCTGGTTCAGAGATGTTTGCTCGTAATTACCGGAATCAAATAGAATATCATGAATGGCCTTGTTGTATGCCTGAGTGTCATACACTACCAAGCCACCCCCCCTTGTCCGGTTTCATGATTCTTATATCACTATTGGCCACAATTAAATCCAAACATTCCCTTTCACCCTTAGTTAGATTTTCACAAAAATCTGGACATTGAATGACACCTCTCCTGATATTACCATACAATTGGTATATATCTTTACATACCATACGCTCATAATTGCACACTTGTACATTGTACATATTCCTATTAACAATGTACAAGTGTGCAATTATGAGCGTATGGTATGTAAAGATATATACCAATTGTATGGTAATATCAGGAGAGGTGTCATTCAATGTCCAGATTTTTGTGAAAATCTAACTAAGGGTGAAAGGGAATGTTTGGATTTAATTGTGGCCAATAGTGATATAAGAATCATGAAACCGGACAAGGGGGGTGGCTTGGTAGTGTATGACACTCAGGCATACAACAAGGCCATTCATGATATTCTATTTGATTCCGGTAATTACGAGCAAACATCTCTGAACCAGATTAACATCGGCTACCATAGAATAGACCTTGCTATTGAGGAATATCTATTGGATAATCATATTACAAATGAAGAATATGGATTTATTAGAACGGAGCATCCTATATTGGCCAGATTAGTGGGGATACCAAAGATCCATAAATGTGTGGAGTCTCCACCTTTTAGACCCATTATTTCTGGCTCTAGATCTAAAACCTTCAATATAGGGGTTGCTATTGATTCCTGGTGTAAGCATATTTACAGCAAAGTCCCGCATTTAACGAAAGATTCTTGGGACTTTTTATGTACATTAAAACAAGAATTATGGTCAGGTGATTTAACTTTTATCACGGTAGATGTCCAGGATTTATTTTCATGTATTCCTTACACTACTGGTTTAGAATTTTTTGAAAATAGTTTAAGGAAACACTCTGATCTCACATGGGACAAGATTTGTTTGATACTTGATATGATGGGGCTGGTCCTCTCACACAACTATATCCAGTTTTTGGGAGAATTTTAAACAGATATTAGTGCGATGGGGTCATCATGTGCCCCCATCTTTGCAAATCTTGTAATGTTGGAGTGGGAGGAAGTCTATGTAAAAACTAGTGACTTCTATAAACACATTGCTTTGTATACCCGTTTTTTGGATGATCTGTTTATTATTTGGAAAGGGCCAAAAGAGGACATACCCAATTTCATAGCGTATATCAACAGTACCACTCATTTTTTAAGGTTTACGTATAAAGTGGAGAAGATGGGGATTCCATATCTTGATACCTATATTAGTTCTACGAGTGTAGGTTTTCAATCAAAAATCTTTAGGAAGTCCACCTTCTCCAACGACTATATACAATATGACAGCTGTCATCCTCCGTTCATTTTTCGTAACATCATCAAGGGACAATGTATTAGGGTAGCCCGTATGTGTTCTTTGAGACAAGACATGGAGGAACAAATGGACGTGGCGAATATGTTCCTCACCAGAGGGTACCCTAAGGAAATGGTATTAGATGTGACCCAATATGTAATCAGGTCGTGGGGAAATACATACATTCCCTTATTAGGAGGTACATTTATAGGGAAGAACACACAAAAACAATTGACGGGTGATAAAAACAAAGTATGTGTCATTATGTTCAATCCCTATTCCAATTTAGTAAAACAGATTCTTAATAGGCATTGGGATATTTTTCTAGGCTCAGAGGAAATGACATCGGTTTTGGGCTTTCATCCCACTAGTGTGTATAAAACCTCATTTAACATCAAAAGGATAGTAGAGAGGGGAAATATAAAGGGGAAGACAAGATCTATTGATGAACACACACATAAATGTGGAAATTGTAAATATTGCCAGTACATCAATGAGAGTAATGTTACCAAACTCAGTAACAACAACAGTACTAAATGTTTAGGTAAAAAAGGTAACTGCAACACTATGAGAGTGGTGTACCTGGCAACCTGTTCTAGCTGTCAGGGATTCTACATAGGAAAGACGGAAAGGAAACTTAAAACCCGTATTTACGAACATCTGTACAAAATTAAAAAGGTAGATTTGAAAAATGCTTTGAGTAAGCATATAAGTGAAAAAGGAGAACATCATAGTTTTAAATTTTGTATTTTAGATAAAATAGAGGTTAGTGAGTATGGGGGTGATTGGAAGACAGGTTTGTCCTGTCTGGAAACCAAATGGCAGATTTTATGTGATGCCACTACATGGCCCGGTCTAAATGAACATATAAGCATTAAATCTTTTTTGCTTTTAGACCGTGGCTAGTTTGTTTAACCCCTAGGGACAATGTGAATATAGTCTATATTTTTAATATTGTATTACATTTTGTGTATTATACTGTATAATGCATATTATATTATTTTATATTATATGTCATTATTTTTTATTATATGTTATGTCACATGGTGCAAACTATTATGGATTTACCCAACATTATATTATATGCCCACATGTAACATCATTTGGGGGTGTCCACTAATATGTGTATATAAATATACATTGCAATTGTGATTCATTCTGTTCCAAACACAAATATGAAATAGATGAGTATTTAGGGAAACATGTGTTTAGACAGACAATTTCATTTTATATAGTGCTATACACATTATTTTGACATACAGAGTGTTATTAATATTTATATTAGTTTTGTATTAATTTATATTTTTATGTATTTTTTGGCGCCAAAATTGCTTTAAAAGGATTGTGGTAAATGGTTTTCATTGGTTCTGATGAAGTCTACCGATAGTAGATGAAAGCGCTAAACCCATGGATTGCAATTTTTGGTGATTGTGTTAATAAAGCAGTTTTATTTTATCGGCCGAGTTTGGAGTGTTTGGTGTAACAGAGACAACTGGGACAACATCGGCATTGCTGTGAGGTGTTTTGGTGTCACTAAGTGAACAATTGTGGTACAAGGCTGTTTGGTACCTTCATTATTTTAATAGTTTAGTATCAAAATGCAATGCAGTCCTGTCATTTCATTCTTAACAATGTTGCACAAATACTTTGTCCCTGCAGATCTCTACTTCATTGCACATTGCAGTAATCATTTTCATACTTTAAAATATGACACACTTTATGTACTCTCTCGATGTACTCTCTTAGCCCCTGGTTTATTTCTTTTTTATTTTATTTTGTTTCTTGTGTACTGCTTTGTACTGAGACAATTCTCCAGACAGACTGCACTAAAAGAAGGAAATATTTTGCCTTCCTTTATGGACAACACAAATATATATTCACACATAAATCTATACACATACATGTACATTATATATATATATATATATATATATATATATATATATAAATAACTGCGGTTCTTTTTGCTGAAAACTCAGTTTGTTGACAGAGCACACTGCTTTGGAAATGCATCAAAATTAATCTTTATTGAGTGCTGAAGGTTGCTAATAGGAGGAAAGTGCAGTGCTGGTGGTTATAGGAAGTGTGGGATTAGGCTGTAATGTCAAAACGCTTGTATATACTAAATGTTTCAATATTTGGGGTGTATCCAAGTGCCTGAAGGTTAGAATCAGAGTAAGGGCTAGAGAAGGGGATATATTTAGTTTTGTGTGTGTGTGTGTGTGTGTGTGTGTGTGTGTGTGTGTGTGTGTGTATACATACATATATATATATATATATATATATGTGTGTGTCTGTCTGTCTGTCTGTCTGTCTGTCTGTTTGAGTGTCTTGTACAGTGTTAGTTTTATGAAAGGGTTTTTTCCTTAGGTAAATTATAGGGTTGGGGTTAGGGTTAATCTAAGAGACATCACTAAGGACAGGTTGAGGGCAGACCTCCTACCCATTCTTCCTAATGGTGACTCCCTTTTGGCCCTGATAGCACTGGTTCTCCCTTCTATTTCTTCTGGACAGGGCCAATCATCTCAAGCTACCTCATAGGATGGATTTTCTCACACAGGACGAGGAATGTCTCATTCACCTTTATTTATTAACCCTACAAATGACTCTTTAGGTGATAGGGTTTTTATTTTATTTTTTTTTTTTTATTCCAGTTTGGTGACCGGAGAGGTCCACTGGGCTCGAGAGCCCGTTTTCAGTGGAGGCCCGGGGAGAAAAGCTCCACATAACAAGTTACATAGAATATATAATTTTCACATTGCTAAGCTGTGAAGCTCCGCATAACAAATTACATAACATACAGAATTTTCACATTGCTAAATTACATAACAAATTGAAATAACAAAAGGAAAAAAGATTAATTTACATTGCATTCAATATGTAGTCGTACAATTATATACCAGGTCGGGTAGTAGAAAGAAAAGGTATCCAATACTTAGTAGCTAAGATGTTAAAAAGTAGTCATGAAGGAAGGATGAGAGGCATAGAGCGAGAGGCTGGGTGGAGATTGGTTATAATTTATAGTCTGGGTATAAGTGAGAAGTCTGAAGAGAAGGAGGTTAGCTAGGAGAGAAGGAAGAGGGGAGGTTGGGAGGTATGGGGTGAAGAGTGCAGTTACATTGATTGTTGTTGAGGCTGGTAATTTGAAATGAGTTTTTGTCAATGGGAGTGGATTTGGAGGGAGTGAATAGGAGGATTTTAGTTTTGTTAGCGTTAAGTGAGAGGTGGTTTTGGAGCATCCATTTTTCAGTGGTTGAGAAGGCAGATTGAGTTAGAGACTTGAGTTCAGTTTGGTTGGAGGCATAGCAGATCAGAGTAAAGTCATCTGCATATCGGACAATTTTGGTGTTTGGAATGGCTTTGTGGAAATCATTAATGAAGATGTTAAATAGCAGAGAGCCAAGAATGGAACCTTGGGGAACTCCTGTGGTTGTTGGAAGGAAGGTGGAAGAGGACTGGCCCCATTTCACTGCTTGGGACCTGTCAGAAAGATAGCTGGAGAACCAGGAAAGAGTTTTTGGGGAGATGTTAAGGTTAGATAGATGGTTTAGTAGATCGGTGTGAGCGATGGTATCGAAAACTTTAGATAAATCTAATAGAACAGATGAAACTAAGTTACCAGAATCTCGGGCTGAATTAAAAAGGAGAGAAGGGCTGTGTTGGTATTGTGTCCAGGGTGGAAGCCATGTTGGGTAGGTAAGAGCAGTTGATGTTCGGTTAGGAATAGCATGAGCTGTATGTGAATGCATTTTTCGAGAAGTTTAGGGATGGGAGAGAGGATGGCTATGGGGCGGAAGTTGGAGAAGTTACAGTTTTTGCCACCCTTGTGGAGTGGAAGAATAAAAGCAGAACGCCATAGTTTTGGTACATATGACTCAAGTAGTGATCTACTGATCAGGATGCTGATAGGGAGAGCAATACTGTCAGAGGCAATTTTTAAGAAGGAGGAGGGAATGTTGTCAGGAGCATTGGTGTAAGGTTTAAGTTTATAGAGACATTTCTTTATGAGGTTGGTGGATGCAGGTTTAAGTTCAAAAATAGGGGGAGTGGGAGAAGATGAGGTGGAAGCTTGGGAGGAGGTGGGTAGGGGGATGTTATTGTGGAAGGTTTTGGTCAACTCAGCAATGGAAGAGGTGAAGAAGGTATTAAATAGTTTGGCAATTTCTTGGTAAGATTTGCTAGTGTCAGGACAAGGGTTATTTGTGGTACCAGGCTTGAGAAGGGTGTTTATAGTGTTCCAGAATTGTTTGGGGTTCTTTGTATGATTTATTTGTAGGTGGTTGTAGTAGGTTTTTTTTGTCTTTAATGACTTGTATTTTGGTTAAGTTTTGCAGTCGCCCTGCTAGACAGGGGTCCAGGGAATTAAATAGTGTGGGAAGAAACAGTGAGGGAATTGTTATGGCTAGGCTTCTATAGGCCCTAGGGCTAATAGCCTAGTACCAACCTATGAACCTATGAGCTGTTTCTATTTTAGTAACAGTTCAGGCTGTTTATGATGGCGATAGCTTTTCCAAGATTTGTCTCTTTGTTGCATAATTTTCTTGGTAGCTTTTGTAAGCCAAGGGGCTGTTTTCTTTAACTCTTTTGGTTCGTGTTGGAGCTAGGGAGTTTAGGACAGAATGGAATGTAGAGTTAAAGAAGTCTACGGCTTCATCTAGAGGCAAGATTTTTAGTGGATTTCAGTTAATGAGCTTAAGGGAGTCAGAGAAGGTAGAGGGGTTAAAGTTAGTTAGGTTACGGGTTTGTAGGAGGTGGTGGGAGTATGGGGAAGAGGAAGTGGCTCTGTGGGTGAAAGCAGGGAGGTGGTCTCCTAATGGGTCGGGAGTGACACCAGATGTAGTGATTTTATTTGGATGGGACACTAGTATCCAGTGTAATGGAGCCTGGGCGGTTGGTCTTGTTGGGCCTAATGATGGTGTGAATAAGTTGAGTAAAGTTGAAGAGATTAATTGATAAGGTGGGATTAGGGTCTATGATTTTTTGCCAGTCAATATTTACGTCTCCCATTATGTAAGTTTCTTGTTTAATATTTGTGCAGGTACAGGAGAGGAAGTCTTCTAAGGTATTGGTGTTATTACCAGGGGGAATGCAAAGGGAGATGATGCAGATACTTTTACGGTTATTTAATTTTAGCATGCCAATTATTAGTTCAGCATTATTAAAGGAGGGAATAGGATTCGGGAAAGGAGTAATAGATAAATGATTAGAGTAAATTAGTGCTACTCTACCACCTCTTTTATTTAGGCGGTCAGATCGGAGGCATTGAAATCCGGGGGGGGGATTCTGAGTCAGTTATGTGTGGTTTTAGCCAGGTTTCAGAGATGGCTACTATGTCAGGTGAGTTATGGTTGACCCAGGCATGAAACAGGGTAAATTTATTCGTTAATCTTTGGGCGTTGATAGTGAGGAATTTGAGGTCTTTATGAATAGGTTTATTGTTGGAGCTATGGTTATAAGTTTGAGAAGTGTTTGGTCCGGGGTTCGGATGAATGTCGCCTGCTAAAAAGAGGTATGAGAGAAGATGAATATGTTTTTTAGGAATTTGTTTGGTTAGGGATGGATAGTGGGGTGCGGGTTTAGATTTGTAGAAATTTGAGGGGATTTGGAAGAGTTTTAAAGTTAATAGAGAGGTGGGGTGAATGGGGGTAAGAGAGGCAGAGATGTTGTAGAAGTGATTTGAATGGTTGGGGCATGGAGGTGGAGGGTGTATATGGAGGTTTGTATAAGAGGTGGCATGGTATAGAGGAAGTAGAATGAGGAGTAGGAGTGTTGTGGGGGTAAGAATTGTGGAAGTAAAAGAGGGCATTTGTGGTTGAAGTTTGTTTGAAGGAGATAGGAATATGAAGGTTAGAGGGAAATAGGCAGAGCAGGTGGAATGGGAGGAGGAGTATATGGTAGGGTGAGTTTGGTGGAGAGGGAGGAGTTATGCTGTGGTGGGATTGGGTGTTGTAATGGGGAGGGAGTAAGGGATGGCAATAAAATGTAGGAGCACTGGGGCGGGTGGAAATTGGGGGAGGGTTAGAGAGCAGAGTGAGCCAGCAGGGCGAACGGAGCGGGATAGAGCAACAGAGCAGAAGAGTCCTGCTGAAAAAGTATCAGCCACTACAGGTAGGAGCTGAGGTAAGTAAGAGAAAGTGCAGTAAAGCTGGGTAGAATTGATAGAGAACAGAGCAACTCCAGGGAAGAGGAAATCGTATAAAGGAGAAAGAGAGGAGTAAAGTTATGGGATAGTACGCTTTAGAAGTAACTGGGAGATGAAGGTGGATGAGAGAAGAAAAAATAAAAAAAACAAGAGGAGAAGAAAAAAATAGAGTAGGAGTAGGCAAAAAGGTGGGAAGGTGCTGCCACCTAGTGGTAAGAGGGGAATAGGCAGGCAGAGAGGCAATGGGGAAATAGAATGGAGCAGGATGGGCAAGAGACTGAGATAAGAAAAAGTAGAGGTAGAGAGTGAATGAGAGGGTAAGTCTTCAGAGGGATACAAAAAATGGGATGGGAGGTTAGAGATAGTGAGTTAGAGGGGGATCTTTGTGGTCTGCGATAGGCTGCTGAGTCACACACATTGAGGGACAGGCTAGCATATAAGGATATTTTGATAACTGAGTTTGTGGTAAGGCTACATACATTTATTGAGAGCAAAATATGTAAGGGATTCCGCATTGAGGATTCCTTTCGGGTAAGCCCAAACTAGTGAGCAGGAAAGATCCAGGTGGGCCGGCATGGCTTTACGGAAAGTCTGTGTAATTCAGGAGGTAGAGATGGACTAGGCAATTTCAAAGCAAAGTCAAAAGGCAATTTCAGCAAAGCAAGGATATGCCTTAAAGCAGGAGTTGAAAATATATGTTATTGAAGGCAGACAGAGTGTGAAAAAAATCCTTAGCAATTTATCAAAACCAGTAGAATAAGCTGGGGAGGAAATATATAACTCCCAACAATTCAAACAGTGGCTAGGCAATATATAGAAGTAGCCAGTTAAGAGAGGCTGGGTGCTGTATAGTTATAGTAAGCTAAGAATTAAAGAATACTAGCTGTTTGGTGCAAAGCATCTAGTAACTGTAGGTGAAACAGCTCAGCTAAATACTAGATACTGGCTGTTAGGTAAAAAAGGGTGATAAAGACTCAATAAGGTGCCTTTTTGGGGAGGAAAGTATCCAGAAATTGAGGGTGAAACACATCAGTAGCGTTTGTGCTACAGAGTGGTTAGAGTTATGGTAAATGGGAGGAAAAGTAAGCTACAGAAGCACTTATTCTGCTTACTCTGTTCTGTTATGAGGCATTTTGATAGAAGAAAACAGGAATAAGCATGCTCTGGAGCAGCTGCAGTACAGCGCCTTATATAATGGCATTCTAAGTTAGGATAAGGAGTAGTATAGGACTCACAGTGCTCACAGACTTCTTAGGTACAGACTGCAAGCAACAGGAGAAGGTCACAGGTTACATACCTCTTTTTGGCACTAATGCGAGAGAGAATGTAGTCGTTACTATGCGCCGAGGAATGGGCGCGCTCCCACACAGTTGCAAAGTGCAGAGACAAGTCAAGGGGAGGGTGAGAAAGCTGCACCCATTTGTTTCAGCAGAGCTGAAACACTAACCACAAAGTGGTTCAAACGCAATACATTTAAAGCCACGCAGTTTCACACTAGTAATTAGCTACATATGTATGAACACATTTAGGCCAGCAGAGTGTTAAACCTGTGCTGGAATTCCATATCTACAAAAGTATCAGTGTACCAGGGTAGTGAAAGCATTTTTAAACAAGCAATAACAGACAGTAGTCTGAAATAAGCATTGGAGCATTTGCTCAACAGAAAATATTTAAATAAAGCAGTATCTAGTCTATTAGATAAGTTTTTCTGTGGAAAATCACCTTTGAGCGAGCGGAGTATACACTAGTACTTAATTTCTTTATCCACAATAACAGCAGCATATTTGTTTGGTAAAAAGCTATTAAACAGGCAATAAATGCTTTTTAACAAGCACTGAACAGACAGATACCTAGATTAGTCTTGGAGCATTTGCCCGAACAAATGCATGTAGACAATTTAAACAATCATTATGCATACAACAACAGAGCAGTGGAAAGAAGCACTCTTTTCTAAAAAAAGCATAATAACATACCCAGGGGTGAACAAGCAACACTACCGCGTTACCAGCCCAGTGGGGGAGAGCGAGGTGGTGAATCTTAGGAGTTCAAAAAGAAATGGCGCCAAGAAGATAGTGACGTCTATATGTAAACTCTGGGGAGGTGGTAGGTAGAGGGGGGAGGGGATAAATATGGTAGAGAGGGAGTGCTGGGAGTTCGCTAGGGGAGAGAGGAGGGAGGGGAAAGGATCAAGGGGGAGTAGAGCAACAGAGCAGAAGAGTCCTGCTGAAAACGTATCAGCCACTGCAGGTAGGAGCTGAGGTAAGTAAGAGAAAGTGCAGTAAAGCTGGATAGAATTGATAGAGAATAGAGCAACTCCAGGGAAGAGGAAATAGTATAAAGGAGGGAGAGAGGAGTAAAGTTATGGGATAGTAGGCTTTAGAAGTAACTGGGAGATGAAGGTGGATGAGAGAAAAAAAAATAAAAAAACAAGAGGAGAAGAAAAAAAAAATAGAGTAGGAGTAGGCAAAAAGGTGGGATGGTGCTGCCACCTAGTGGTGAAAGGGGACTAGGCAGGCAGAGAGGCAATGGGGAAATAGAATGGAGCAGGATGGGCAAGAGACTGAGGTAAGAAAAAGTAGAGGTAAAGAGTGAATGAGAGGGTAAGTCTTCAGAGGGATACAAAAAATGGGATGGGAGGTTAGAGGTAGCGAGTGAGAGGGGGATCTTTGTGGTCTGCAGTAGGCTGCTGAGTCACACACACACTGAGGGACAGGCCAGCATATAAGGATATTTTGATAATTGAGTTTGTAGTAAGGCTACATACATTTACTGAGAGCAAAATAGGTATGGGATTCCACACTGAGGATTCCTTTCGGGTAAACTAGTGAGTAGGAAAGATCCAGGTGGGCCGACTTGGCTTTATGCGAAAAGTCCATGTAATTCAGGAGGTAGAGATGGACCCTCTGGAGAGGAGTGATTTATTGAGAGCAAAATAGGTAAGGGATTCCGCACTTAGGATTCCTTTCGGGTAAGCCCAAACTAGTGAGCAGGAAAGATCCAGGTGGGCCGACTTGGCTTTATGCGGAAAGTCCATGTAATTCAGGAGGTAGAGATGGACCCTCAGGAGAGGAGTGATTTATTGAGAGCAAAATAGGTAAGGGAATCTGCACTGAGGATTCCTTTTGGGTAAGCCCAAACTAGAGAGCAGGAAAGATCCAGGTGGGCCGACTTGGCTTTTTGCGGAAGTCCGTGTAATTCAGGAGGCAGAGATGGACCCTCAGGAGAGGAGTGATTTATTGACAGCAAAATAGGTAAGGGATTCCGCACTGAGGATTCCTTTCGGGTAAGCCCAAACTAGTGAGCAGGAAAGATCCAGGTGGGCCAGCTTGGCTTTATGCAGAAAGCATGTGTAATTCAGGAGGTAGTAATGGACCCTCAGGAGAGGAGTGATTTATTGAGAGCAAAATAGGTAAGGGATTCCACACTGAGGATTCCTTTTGGGTAAGCCCAAACTAGTGAGCAGGAAAAATCCAGGTGGGCCGACTTGGCTTTATGCGGAAAGTCCGTGTAATTCAGGAGGTAGAGATGGACCCTCAGGAGAGGAGTGAGGTTTTGATTCCTTTTGGACAAGGGAGGGAGGTTTTGATTCCTTTTGGAAACCAGTTTTCTGAGGTTGTGCTTTGGGATTTGTAGGAGGCCAGGAATCACACTCCTAGAAAATCCTGTGTAGCTAAATGGAAGAGATTTTCCATTTGGTTTCTTATATATGACCTGGAACTTCTTTCTGTGGGTATTACCAAAGTTCTTTCTTATTTATGTGAGCTGCTCAGTTCTGAACTGGCATGCTCATCTGATAAAGCTTACTTGTCCACCATTTCTGCTTTTCTGCCTTTGAATCCACCCCTTGCTTCTAGATTTTAAGTCAAACAATTTTTAAAAGGCATTGTTCATATTATGCACACAAGAAAGCCTATTTCATCTTCTTGGGACTTTAATTTTGTGCTCGAGAAACTGACTCAGCCTCCTTTAGGGCCTGCAGTTTCTTCTTCTTGGAAGGCTTTGTTGTTTGTAGCCCTTACTTCTGCCAAGACGTTTTCTGAACTTTAGGGCACTCATGGCAGTTCTACCTTTTTGTTTTTTCAGAGACAGAGTTTCTCTTTGCACTAATCCTTTTATTGTCAAGGTACTTAATTATTTGTCTTTGAATCAGACTATTCACCTTCCTTCTTTTTTTTCCTTCTCCACAGAACGATAGTGAGAGCATCCTTCATACTTTGGATCTACATAACCAGCTAAGATATTACCTAGCTAAGAGTAAGGGTATAAGGAAATATGAGCAACTTTTTGTTTCTTCCATTCCAGGAAATTGGGTTTGGCTGTTTCTAAGTTAACCATCTCCTCCAGGATTTCTAAGGCCATTTTTTTCTTTATTCTTTTCATAGTAAGCAGCTTTCTTCTTCTGTTTCTGCTCATTCTACAAGGGTTGTAGCCTCTTCTCTGATTGCTTTCAAGAGTCTGGATACTAGATCTGTTTTGGAAGCTGCTATTTGGTCTTATGTACATACCTTTACTAAACATTATGTTAGATGTGATTTCTAGGGCCAGTTCCAGAAAAACCTCTGTAACTTCGTCTTCCCACCCTCTCCAGTAGCTTTTGCACTCCTCTGTTTGTAAAGAATACTGCAGCAGTGATAAGGAAGAACATAGTGCAGTTGTGTAAGATCTCACCATATTAGTAGATGTCCTACTTCTCACTGTTGCAGTATTCTGTTCCTCCCCCTTCCCCTTGTTTTTCTCTGTGGCTTTCCCTCTGGCCAAGTGGTCCTTATTTTTCTTCCCTTTCTGGATGCACATTATTACTTCTCCACCTGGGTTGCTCTGATTCTTCTGGGGCAATTCAGTTTTGAGGATTAAGCGCTCATACCTCACTTATGTACCCTACACTTTCTAAATGCATGCCATATGTCTGATGAATGTATGAACGAGCCCTTTTTGGCTGGGCTTGTATAGGCCCCAGGGCCGATAGCCTAGTACCTACCTATACACACACACACACACACACACACACACACATATATATATATATATATATATATATATATATATATATATATATATACAGACATATGTGTGTGTGTATGTGTGTGTATATATATATATATATATATATATATATATATATATATATATATATATATATATATATATATATATATGGATTCACTTTACATGCTCGAAATGGTAAAATACTGAATTTTAGAATTTCGAGCCTGTAAAGTTGAACGGACTGAAACCGCGAACCCGGAAGTGTTGAATGGATTATGTCGAACCCGCGGTATGGATAGCACGTTAGGTAACTGTACTGTTTTTGAGGTTTTGAGGAGAGGTTGTGTGTGTTTGAGTGTGTTGGGGTGTTTGAGGTGTGGGTTAGGGTAGGTGTTGTACAGTGTGAATGTGTTAGTGCTGGGAGTGCTGGTGTTTGTGTGTATGTGATGTGTGTTTGTGCAGGGGGCTGTGGAATATGCGATGCTGGGTTGTGTGTGTCTTGGAGTGTTGTGCAACTTCGGAGTTAGTATATATAAGTAGGGGGGTGTGTAGGGGGGCTTGCCACCCTGCATATACTAAGGATAGGTGTATGTATGTGTTTGGTTGTGTGCGTGTGTGTTATGTTTATTGTAGGGAAGTGTTGGGAGGTATGTACGCTGGTGTATGCATGTATGTGTTTTGTTGTGTGTGATGCGTGTTTGATGGTAGTTTGTAAATTCACAGTTTTGTGTTTCGCATTTGTGTATGTTCGGCGTTTAGGGGATTCAACTTTATAGTTTTGTGATACTGAATTTCAATAATTCAGTATTTTGATGTTATGAAGTGAATCCATATATATATATATATATATATATATATATATATATATATATATATATATAGATATAGATAGATAGATAGATATGAGTTCCTATTAGATGACCGAAGGCACATTCTATTGAATGCTTCTTGGTCGAACTTAAAACAACGAAAAGGAAAACAGCAAAGTGGCTTTTAAGCAAATTCTTTCCCAGGGAAAGAATTCACTTGGCTGCTTCCATTACTTTGTCATTTTTGGCACTGTAGTACAATCTCAGAGTTGTCATATTTAAGTAGGGGGTTATGTGGGGGGTGAAGCCCCCCAGTTTATGTATTCTTTCAAATTTTTTTTATTTTTTTTTTATTTTGAACAGCAATTTTTTCCCTTGGAAAAAAATCGCTGTTCTGAGCTTTTGAGATTGTAAACTTTCACTTACATGGGTTCAATTATTCATCGTTCGCTTTTTTAAGCGTTCAATGATATAATATAGACCCATACATGTATATATATATTTCACATACCTCTCAACCTCTTAGAGCAAGAAATTTGGGTAAAGCCATAAATAAAAATGGGACAAAGGCCTAAAATAGGGACAAATTTTAATTAGTGCGCTTACAAATGTAGAAAGTTGATGGAATAACAGGTCTTGCATTAGCATGACTTTTTCTGAAGGGTATGAAGTCCGAGTCCCAAATGTCTGTCATTATTTTCTGACTTCAGTCTTTAATGATTTGCCACTAATTTTCCCGAAAACCACAATTTTATAAAAAACAGACCAAAAATATGAGGCAAAAATCTGTACATTTGAGAGGTATGTTGTTGTTGTGTCTTTCGGCTTTTCCCGGTTAGGGGTCGCCAAAGCAGAACTCTGGTCCACTAATGATTGGCAGTAGATTTTTTACGTGCCGAGTTGCCGGCCCTGACGGACAACCTTCAACAAAGGTACGCCCATTCACATATGTCTCCACACAAAAGACGCACTAGCTGAGAATCGAACAGGACAACATCTTACTGTGAGGCGACAACGCTACTGCAGCACCACCACCGCTACTAGTGTGTGTGTGTGTGTGTGTGTGTGTGTGTGTGTGTGTGTGTGTGTGTGTGTGTGTGTGTGTCTTATCCCTAAGCAGTATGAAATGCTGATTTGGATGTCAGAGACTCCTTCGGTTTTAATGACAGTCAGGTAAGTATTAATGTCTGCAAGGCAATGATTACAATGCTTTATTTAACTTACAATGTTGCTTTAGTCCTCTTTATGAGCTATGAATTGAAAAACAGACATTCTTGCACATCAAAATACTTATATTCTGAATGAAAGTACCTTTTTGCATTATTTTAGGTCCCATGCTGGTTGACCATTAAGCCTCCCCTCGCTTATCACTACCCTATACAAAGAGGGTGTCCATCATCCAGCCAGTCATGAGGGTAGTCTCTCCTCTTGCCAGCCAGCATCCCAATAATGAGAGCTTTTCTTTATTGTGGTTTAACCCAGCCCATGGCCCTGGTGGTGATGTAAGCACTTTTGTCACAATAAGGGCTGCCTATATATCCTTGTCTACATGCATGCTCCACCACATATGCCAAATGGGCTACTGTCATAATATTGTGCCTCCACACCCATGGCTTTCATGTCCTTGGCTCTCTACATCATGAGAGGCTTCTATTCTCTAGCGGAGAACCTGTCATTAAACCAGTAGTACAGTCTGAGTGGGAGCCCCTGTCTTTCCCTCCCCAGGATGGATGCCTCCACCCACCCTTCTAGTGCCATCAAGCACCTGAGACACTAGTTGAGCTTAGGTCACCTAGGCTGTAGTCAGGGCTTTATCTCCTGTACACCATCTGCATAGGCTGAATGCAAGTACTTTTAATGTCAGCCAATTTAACTAAAATATTTAGTCTTCTACTTACAGCTGGCACATTGCATGGAGTCTCACAGTATCTCTACTATTTCTCTTAGAGCTACCAGTATTACATTATCTTGGATGGTGGTTTATAAAATACACAGTATAAATAAATAAGAAAGCTTTTAGTTATACAGACTAGGCCCCTATTTGAAGTATATAAGTCACAGAATATCCCCAAGCTTGGCATATTGTTTTCAGTCATCTACAGGTTCAAGGTAATTTAATATGATCTGTAGAACATTTGCTCATCTGAAATAAAGTATTTTTAATACAGAATCATTTTCAGATCAAAATGTATCTAAACATATTAATCTACTTAACATTTATTCTGTGCCCATGGTGTGTGTGTGTGTGTGTGTGTGTGTGTGTGTGTGTGTGTGTGTGTGTGTGTGTGTGTGTGTGTGTGTGTGTGTGTGTGTGTGAGACAGAAACAACCACTCTCCAGTGAGACCAGTTTGCTGATGTCAGTAAGCCATCCCCTATAAGATAGTTGTAAAAGAAATGGACAGATCATCAGTCTTCCTCCATTCAAACACTACCAAGCAAGACATGCATTTCTGTTTCACTCTGCTATCTGAAAATAGGCTACACTTTTATAAAAAAAATAGCTAATTCCCTTGTCATACAAATGTTAAGATATGACTTTCAGAAGCAGGCAGAAAAAATCTGATGCCCTATACAAATTAAACCTATTTCTTCAATTTATGCAATTGTTCATAACTCTAAACAGAATCCAGGACACTTTTAAAATATTAGTGCTATTAACTTGAGACATTGACTAAAAGAATGTGAATTAATATTCATTTCCTGAAGTAAAATAAATCTATACCTCTAATTATTGTCTTTATTTAATAAGTGTATTTCACCATCTTTTCTACAAAAATCATCAGTTGTAGGAGGGATTAAGAGGCACAAAGACAACATTTCAGTCAAAATCAGGGACATCCCTGAAAATCAGGAAGAGTTGCGAGTTATGCAATATTTTTCTTAGACTTTTATTTTTTAAAAAAATAAACTTCAAGGTTAACATGCAAGCATGCCTTATAGAACTATTTTGTATTTTAAAAAGATGTTACCATAAGCTAGAACTGTGTTAAATGTGTAGATGCGTGTAATTGTGATATTAGAATTTTAGCTCTCTCAAAACTGGTGATAAAACAAATATGCAGTGTGTTTTTTCTATGTATGTTTGTGTCTTAAGGCTTTTCCCTGTTAGGGGTTGCCACAGCGGAACTCCGGTCCACTAATGATTGATAGTGGATTTTTACGTACCGGGTTACCAGCCCTGATGCACAACCTTCAACGAAGGCATGCCCCATTCACGTATGCCTCCACACAGAAGACGCTCTAGCAGAGATTCGAACGGGACAACGTCTTGCTATGAGGCGACAACGCTACCGCAGCACCACCACCACAGCTCCAGTGTGTTTTTTTTTTCTATGTATGTTTCTGAATTCAACAGCTACATTGTCTAGTATATTTCATGTGTGCATATGCTTGTAATGGTGCTGATGGAATTTTAATTATCTCAAAACTAGTGATAAAACAAACATACAAAGGGCTTTTGTGTGCAATAGCAAACTATTTTTGCGACTGATGTTAATTACAAATTTTGGCAAATTATACTTGAAATGTTTCCTAGATATTCATGTTATTTCCTCATCATGTAAAGTGCTTCAGAGAACTGTTGTACAGACCATCAAGGGATCTGAAGTCTGGTGGTGCTGTTAATACAGTTAATGGGATACTAATGTAAGGGGTCAGACCAAAGAATAGTGTGGGCTAGGTTACTGTACTAAGTAACCTCAAGCTGAGCAAAAGTGAGTGAAAATAACAGAAACACAGAGTAGAATATGGGTCATGGTTTCACATCTGAAAGCTTGAAACCAGCGAAATTCAAAGTAGAAGTACAAACAGATAGCAGAAAATATCAGCTCACACTGAAAATGCAAATACTGCCCAACTTTATGTCATAAAAGAATAAAGCCCTCAGTATGACTCAAGGCAATCCAATCAATTAGTTGCTTGAGCAATGGAGGAGCCAAGCAGGGGAGGATGGAAGTGATGTTCCATCTGAGAGGAGGCAGTTTGGTCCACTGCAATGCCAGTTCCTACTGGAGAAAAGGTGCAGAGCCTGTAGTGTACTGGCTAGGGGCATTTGCTTGAGTCTAGCAAGCTGTGTTGATGTGTTTGTCCTCATGGGATATGTGTGTGTGAAAAAGTAGGTCCACAGGAGAAGGGATAACAGGGTCTTACCGAGGCAGATATGCTTGCCAATCGAGGGCTTAAGGCCATACAAGATAAAAATCTGATGGTTGCTTGCATGTCACTCTCCAAAGATTATCTCTTAGTTCATGTGGAAATTAATGGGCCACTCAAGCACATGAAGGCTGATGGCTACCAGTCAGTGGGAGACAAAACACTAATTAGTGAAAATGTTTGACTAGATACTAATACCAAGATTGCAGTGTCTCAAATAATTCTACTTACTCCAAGTTATAGTGACGTTGGAACTAGCATATATAAGTAGCAGGGCTGTGGAGAGGCATACACCCCCACACTTGGGATGCAGGAGTCAAAGTCCTCTTGAAAAATGCTTTAACACTGTAACAAGTTTCACGCTTTATTCCTCTGATGGGCAGGTTAGTGTCTATACATTTTAAGGGTCAAATACTAGTTGCTGATTATTTGTTATGCAGCAACACAAATGCCACTCCAGAGAACAGACAAGCTCAAATGATATTTCTTGATAGCTTTCAAAATTTACTCTGAATATTTTATGAATAAAATGATGAAAAAATACACCCTGATAAAAGTTGACTGGAACATAACTTTAATAAAACAAGAACAGGTGGTGTACACTTTTGCTTCATAGCAATACAACAGTATTCTTCAGACAGGTTGCAATGATTTCTTAATGAGTTCCAGGAAGACCACGGAGCAGAGATGGAGCGCATTTTTTTCAGTTTGTGTATTTGGTCTGTGTTGACTATTATTCAAAGTTTACTGAGGTAATGAGGTTAATTCATTGTATGAGCAATGGTGCAAGTGGTGCACAAGCAGGAATGTTTCCTCAGTAATTCCTCAACACTAAAACCTCCATGGGACTTCCAAGATGGCTGCACACTGATCAATAAGTTCATAGTGAAAAATGAAAAATGAGGAAAATGCCAGAAAATGCTGAAGCTATCAGTCTGGTAAAATTCATGTATACTGTCTGGATGCCAGCAAAAAAAGACAATCAAACAAAAAAACTCTGGTTGTTAAGAATATTTCATCCATTTAGCACAAGGCAGCTCATATTGTTTCAGCTTTGGTACAAGAGTTGGCTTCCAGTCATTTAGAGGAAACAAATATATCAAAGGCACTCAGATATGTTTAACATAACTGTAATCTTGAAGGAATATATAAAGTCAACTAACAAAACATGGAAAATAATAGAAGCTTTAACTACTTATTAAAATGAAATGATAAACTGCAAAAAAATCAGAGGTTGAAATAAAAAAGCTGGCTGAGCATGAGGCTTCTTATGAAGAGAAGAGTTAGAAGACAGTGCATACAAGAAAACATTTTTTACTGTACCAAACAAACTTGAAAGAGCAGACTGCATTAATTTTATTAAAGTACAAATAAACAACTGGACTGTTGTTCCACAGCAGGATTTGTAAACTGAAAGGTAATATTATGTGTATGCTCAAAATCTAGCCATGAGCGAGCAGCCAAGAGCTATATTATTAAAGATGCGATCATGCCTGCAGAAAGAGTTGCTCCTGACAACATGTCAGAAGATAAGAGTGTTAAAAAATTGGGGACAGCAAAGTGTTTGTACAAAATGATTATTTACTGTATACCAGGCAGATGAGAAGTATGTTTATCCTGTAAATCAGGGAGTGTCAACCGATAAGTGTGTGCATTTCGAGATCTTGTATCCAGCTTTCTTGAGAATATTTTTTCCTGGAAACACAAATACATTTTTGGATGCAGAATAGGCTAAGGAGGAAATAAAAAAAAAGTTTAGCCAAGAAAGAATGAGCAAACAAGCAAAAGAAGAAATGCACAGGAAGAAACCACAGCAGCTGACTAGAAGGATCAGGAAAACCTTGAATGTAATCCAAAGACTGGTGCTGGGATATGGAGATGATCAGGAAGAAGACAAACAATGTTGTAAAATCAGTGAATAAATGGGAGACTATAAAGCATCAATCTCATTAGCTATATGAATAGATGTGAAATAGGGCTATGCAAGAAGAAGTGGCTGAAAAAGATGGGAATTTTACTACTGTGTTAACATGGCGGGTGAACTGTAAAGCATATGCCCCACTTTATGTCATTAATGTTTAGAAGGACACTGAAGGGACTGAAAAATGTAGCTTTAAGTAAAACAGTTTTTGGTCTGATTAATATTTGCATGGACAATTTCTTATTTTTAAAACACCTTTATTGAATTATCACTTGTGAAATAGGCAAACTTATATTTATATAAAATAAAACAAATCATATTAACTTGTCCACAGTTACAAACATTATAGATCACATACATGTTTGAACAATTGTATGGACAATTACTTGATATAAATTGCATCTTCTTCTTTGGGCTGCTCCCATTAAGGGTCGCCACAGCAGATCATCTGTTTCCATTTCTTCCTGTCCTCTGCATCTTGCTCTGTCACACCAACCACCTGCATGTCCTCTCTCACCACATCCATAAACCTTATCTTAGGCCATCCTCATTTCCTGTTACCTGGCAGCTTCATCCTTAGTATCTTTTTCCCAATATACTCTGCATCCCTCCTCAGCACATGTCCAAACCAACATAATCTTGCCTCTCTGGCTTTGGCTACAAACCGTCCAACCTGCGCTGAACCTCTAATATACTTATTGCTAATCCTGTCCACCCATGTCACACCCAGTGCAAATCTTAACATCTTTAACTTTGCCATGTCCAGCTCTGACTCTTGCCTTTTTGTCAATGCCACTGTCTCCAACCCATATAACATAGCTGGTCTCACTACTCTCTTGTAGACCTTCCCTTTCACTCTTACCGGTACTTGTCTGTCACAAATCACTCCTGACACTCTTTTCCACCCACTCCATCCTGCCTGTACTCTCTTCTTCACCTCTCTTCCACACTCACCATTACTCTGAACTGTTGATCTCAAGTATTTAAACTCATCCACCTTCGCCACCTCTACTCCCTGCATTCCTCTATCTTTCCTCTCATTCACACACATATATTCTGTCTTAGTCCTGCTGACCTTTATTCCTCTTCTCTCTAGATCATATCTCCAATTCTCCAGGGTCTCCTCCATCTGTTCCCTACTCTCACTACAGATCACAATGTCATCTGCAAAATTCATAGTCCACTAGAACTCCTCTCTGATCTCGTCTGTCAACCTGTCCATCACCATTGCAAATAGGAAAGGGCTCAGAGCTGATCTTTGATGTAATCCCACCTCAACCTTAAACGCATTCATCACTCCCACCGGAGACCTCACTGCTGTCACACTACCCTCGCACATATCCTGTACCACTCTTACATACTTCTTTGACACTCTAGACTTCCTCATACAATACCACAACTTCTCTCAAGGCACGCTGTCATATGCTTTCTCTATGTCCACAAAGACACAATGCAACTCCTTCTGACCTTCTCTGTACTTCTCCATCAACACTCTCAGAGCAAACATTGCATCTGTAGTGCTCTTTCCTGGCATGAAACCATACTGCTGATCACTAATCATCACCTCCCTTCTTAACCTAGCTTCCAATACTCTTTCCCATAACTTCATGCTGTGACTGATCAATGTAATCCCTCTGTAGTTACTACAGCTCTGCACATCACCCTTATTCTTAAAACTTGGTACCAAAACCTTTTTCTCCATTCCTCAGGCATCCTCTCACTTTTCAAGATTTCATTAAACAATCTAGTTAAAAACTCCACTGCCATTTCACCTAAACACCTCCATGCTTCCACAGGTATGTCATCTGGACCAACAGCCTTTCCATTCTTCATCCTCTTCATAGCTATCCGTACTTACTCCTTGCTAATCCACTGCACTTCATGATTCACTATCCCCACATCATCCAACCTTCTCTCCCTCTCATTCTCTTCCTTCATCAGCCCCTCAAAGTACTCTTTCCATCTGCTCAACACACTCTCCTCACTTGTGAGTACGTTTCCCTCATTATCCTTTATCACCCTTACCTGCTGCACATCTTTACTAACTCAGTCCCTCTGTCTAGCCAATCGGTACAGGTCCTTTTCTCCCTCCTTAGCGTCCAACCTTTCATACAACCCTTCATACGTCTTATCTTTAGCCTTTGCCACCTCTCTCTTTGCCATGCACCTCACCTCCTTATACTACTGTCTACTTTCTTCATGTCTCTGACAATCCCACTTCTTCTTCGCCAACCTCTTTCTCTGTATACTCTCCTGTACTTCCTCATTCCACCACCAGGTTTCCTTGTCCTCCTTCCTCTTTCCAGATGTAACACCAAGCACCTTTCTAGCCAAAATTGCATGTTATATTGTAAATCAGTTTTGTATAGCATGCAGCCAAGGGCAGATTAAATATGAGGTGGGGCGGTTTTATCAGTGGCTGCTGTTTATATTAAAGATATTAAAGCAAAAAAGTATTTGTCTTAGTTGTACCAGGCTTTACACTGTAACAAGGAATGAAATGTTGGACATCAGCAAATTAAGATAATGTTCTGATCTTGGGCTGCTGGAGATAAGGGTGTAAACATGTAATGATTATGTTAGATATGATCAAAATAATAATCTCCCCTGCTTTAACAGAGGTGGGTATCTAGACTGATGTCCTTAGTTTGGGCTATAAACAAGTGTTTTTGAGCAAATTGGTTTGTTAACTGGGTAAAACAATGAAATCCTAAACAAAATGAGCCAGCAGAAAGTGTGGAAATCCCTTTTAATGAAATAAAATAATAATGTGAAATAAATACATCATAACATATGTAGAGGGAGAAAAAACCTACTACCTGCCCCAAACTGGTTTCGGCTGTAATAGCCTTCTTCAGTGAGAAAAACATAGTATAGATGCATGCATACATTTATATATATACAATACAAAAGCTGTTCATTGGTTCATCATAAATGATCACTAAGTCCAGGTGGAAACAATGCTCCTAACTTAATAATCCATTTGTGTTCCTTATAATTAAGTATATTATGCCATCCTGATTTGTCCCTACATTTACCAACAATACTGTCAATGATAGTAAAATGGAAAAATGCAGTGTTATGTTTGCACACATGTTTATATAAAGCACTGGTGGAATGTTTATTTGTGATATCACTAATATGCTCTCCAATTCTAAGAGGAAAGGGTCTACATGTTTGGCCCACATAGAATGAGGAGCATGAACAAGTGACTAAGTAGACTACCCACTCTGTGCTACAATTAGCCCAGAACTTGATATTAAAAACTACAGATGTGTTCCGGCTGCTAAATTCCTTGGTTTTATTAACCGTAAAACAATGGGCACAGTGTCCACATGGCATACAATCTATAAGTGGATCTCCTGTTAGTGTCCATTGAGTGGGGGCCATTGATCTCTGTTCTACCCTCTTATAATGACTTAAGAGTGAACATAATGTACGTCCTCTCCTAAAGGAAAAAGAACATATATTACCCAAAAATGGGTATAATATGTCCTCGGCCAAAAGTATGTTCCCGTGTCTATTAATGATGCTCATAACCCCCTGTGTGTTATGTCCATATGTTGTCACCAAATGAACCAATGGGCTGGTAGAACCCTTTGGTTTCTCCTTAGACTGGAGAAGTTTGGTTCTATCCTGGGTAGAAGCCCAGTGACAAGCAGAAATAACCACCCCAGGTTTGTAACCCCTCTCAAGAAACCATTGTATTAGGTCATCCCTGGTGTCTTCAAAGGACTCCTGGCTGGAGCAAATTCTTTTGACCCAGAGGAACTGAGATTTGGGGATATTCCAAATGATATGTTGGGGGTGGAAGCTGGTGGCATGAAGGAATGAATTATATTCGGGGAATTTTGTATACACCCATGATCTTAGGGTGTCATCAGGATTCCTACTAACTTCCACATCGAGAAAAACAATCTTCGACCTATGGAAGTTCCCTTTAAATTTGATCCCCCACATACTGTCATTGAGATAACCAATAAATTCATGGAAATAAATATCATCCGACTTCCACACCATCCAACAATCATCGAGATATCTATGCCAAATATCTATTTCCTCAATATATAGAGTGTGACTAGAGTCATAGATAAGTACCTCCTTAATATAGGCCATAAACAGGTCAGCATAAATGGGTGCAAAAGATGCACCCATTGCTGTACCTTTGACCTGCTAAAAGCATTAGTCCTGAAAATAAAATACATTACTAGATAGGACATACTCAGTCAGGCACACTAAGAATGTATTAAAGTTGGGTTGATATAATCCTGATTTACCCAGCCAGTACTCCAAAGCAAGTAAACCTGCCCAATGTGGGATATTCGTATAGAGAGAGGTGACATCCAGGGTGCACAGTAACCAATGTGGTTCCAATTGCATATCCGATATAATATCAAGAAATTGCATAGAGTCCTGAATTAGTGCCTGTACCATAGATAGTAATGGTTTCAAATGGTACATCAAATATTCAGAAAGTGGTTCAGTAATGGATCCCTGCCCTGATACAATTGGCCTACCAGGAGGACTTTTGGCATTCTTATGTATTTTGGGCAATAAGTAAAAGTATTGATATTTGGTGATGATACCGTAAGATGATGTATATCTGAATTAGTGATAATGCCCTCTTCCCTAGCCTGTGTCAAAAAATAATCAATTTTGGTCTTGAGATGATTAGTTGGATCTAGGGGCATGGCCATGTAATACCTACCATCCCTAAGTTGCCTCAATGCCTCTGCATTATAGTCAACCCAATCCTGAACCACTAACACACCACCCTTGTCAGCTGGTATAAGAACAATCTCCTTATTATTCCTAAGAGTCTCTATACATTGTTCCTCATCCTTAGTGAGATTATTGCGGGAGAGTTGAAATTCCCAAAGGTTACTATGTAAATCTTTGAGAACATTTGCTTGAAATATAGATACTATCTGTGACATGGGTGGCATAAAAGTTGATCTTTGAAATTTGAACTCATGAACTTCCTGAGTAGATTCATTATCAAAAAACAATTTAAGATTCAACAGACGACAAAAATCGACTACATCCTGTGCTAAAGTGTATTCTAGGACAAAAAAGCCGGGGACAAAATTAAGACCTTTGTTCAGAACTTTAATTTTCAAATCAGAGAGGTGTACAGATGAAATATTGTGAACATTCATAAAATTAACTAATGCTCGGTCATCAGTTTCAACAGACCCTCCAAGCTGTTCACAAGTTTTTTTATGCTTCCTCCCCCCTCGCCTGGACCTGACCCTAAAGTGTTACCAAACTACGTCTTTTGGGATCTGGTGAGACATCTGTGTGGTTTCCCTCCCCTTCTGTGTAAGAAGATGTTTCATTTCCTGAAGTATAGCTATATGACTCAGAATTCCTTTTTAAAATAGATTTAGGTATTTTTCTCTTGGGGGCAGAAGATTTTTTATCTGGAAACCTAAAGGTAACATTCCTAGGAGTTTCAAAAGGTTTACCTCTTTCATAATCTCCTACATCCTTTTGAAACTTCTTAAGTTTCTTCTCCTTTAAAATATGTTCAAGCTTAATTAATTCAGTAGTAAGCTGATTAACACAAGAGGTGAAGGACCCTAGTGATTCAAATTTGTTGGCCTCCAGACATAATGCTTCAGCCTCCTTAATCCCTTGTTTAACAGCCCTTTCATAAAAACCCGCTAGGGCATCAACAAACCCCATAGATGCAGATTGTTGAATCTGCGTCCATTCATCAGTTAGTAGGTCATCAATATTATATACTAAGGACTGTACTTTAACCCTAAGGCCTCGTGGAGTAATATTTTTTAATTGGTAAGCCTTAAATAGGCGTAAATGTCAGACATATGTTCAAAGTCCCTTCATACTTTTACTAAGTTTGAAAAAAATTGTCTCACATTGTGTACCTGGGTCCTGATCAAAACCCTTGGTGGGCCTAACCCAAAAACCGCCACGTCATTCATATCTGAAGCAAGACCTCGTATTAATGGGGCCAAAGCCATATTGCACTTATATGACACTAATAAAAAGGGGCACAATCAAATCCACCAATAACAGTAATGACACAAGAACCAAAAAGGGCCAATTTAGAAAAATATATATAGTCTAAACACCAACCAAGTCCCAAATAGATGAAATGGCAACCACAATGTGTAAACCGTATACTTCCTCAACCCATGCGGGTAACCAGCAAGCATACAATGGTGCTAAATAAGAATTGTCAAAAAATCCAGCCACTCATTATCTATAAATTGAAAGAAAATTTTCACATTAGTTTCAAACAGTGATACCATAGCTAGCCTTTGTGGTAATGCTAAGCATTCATCCTACATTAAGACCAAAAACCCACAATGCTGCGTATCGCTGTAATCATGAGCTGGAAACTGGAAAATCAGCACCAAAAACGCAACCATTTAGAATATAAAAGTGTGCCCTTCAAAAACGACACATACATAGGAAAACCATGCATCAATATGGGACCAGAGAAAAGTATTTGACCCAACAATCAATAATACTATATAAGTAAATACCTGTGTCATCTATTAAGAGGTGGAATGATGGTCCTTATAAACAATAACTACATATCAAAATATGCATTATGGCTGGCTCCAAAATAATGATAGATAATCTGACACAGCAAACCTACCCCCAAAGATAAACTAGATATCTCAACACAAATCTACTTGAAAGGTATGAAGAGACAAAGAACCTAACCAACCTAAAAATGCATAACATATAATAAAACTGGATGCCTAACAATCAATATGACATATAGTAATCATCATAACAAATAGCTCAATACTCAAATATAAGAGCAATTGAAACTTCAACATATGCATATAATGGACTGGTATTAAATGACGAAATACATCAAAGGATGTAGCCAAGAAACATACAAACTGGCTCCATACTAGGCCTACAAACATGCAGACTTGGAAGATTAAATGTTATACTTAATCATGTCCATATAAGTCCCAACAGGCCTTAGACTGATGTCCCTTGATGTAAACAGCAAACCACCAAATCCTTCTGTTGGTAATCCTGTACTTAAAAAGTTTTAAAGTCTATAAGTAGAAAATAGCATACACCAATGTCTCTGTATTCAGCCGTCCACCAACTTGCCCAAATCCCAATACAGATTTTGATGAAAAAATGCCAGAAAAAAGGAAGTGAAGCATCAAATCCACTCAACGACAGCAAAATATCCAAGCCTCACAGTGATATCAGTCCAAAATATTGTTTGCAGCAAAATAAATGTTCATTAGTTAAGGAAGTCCACCATATCACATGAAAAAATGTGCAAAATCAAATCAGGAGAAAAGGAACGAGTCCATGTAAAGAAAAGCAAACAGCCATACTAATCAATTAAAACCTCGGAGCAGTGTCACTCTCCATGGACCGGGTGAAAACCATCCAAAATATGGAAACAACGAACTTGCTGATAATCCACAACTGTGGAGGGAAACCACAAAATGCCAACAGCAAAGAGAAGAGGAATCTAAATGAACTGCTTATTGCAAGTACGGCTGCTGCACGGCTCCAAAAGTCCCCAAATGCAATCCAAAACAAAATGAGCCAGCAGAAAGTGTGGAAATCCCTTTTAATGAAATAAAATAATAATATGAAATAAATACATCATAACATAGGTAGAGGTAGAAAAAACCCTACTACCTGCCCCAAACTGGTTTCGGCTGTAATAGCCTTCTTCAGGGAAAAAAACATACTCATAGATGCATGCATACATTTATATATATATATATATATACCATACAAAAGCTGTTCATTGGTTCATCATAAATGATCACTAAGTCCAGGTGGAAACAATGCTCCTAACTTAATAATCCATTTGCGTTCCTTAAAATTAAGTATATTATGCCATCCTGATTTGTCCCTACATTTACCAACAATGCAGTCATGTTTGCACACATGTTTATATAAAGCATTGGTGGAATGTTTATTTGTGATATCACTAATATGCTCCCCAATTCTAAGACAAAAGGGTCTAGTTGTTTGGCCCACATAGAATGAGGAGCATGAACAAGTGACTAAGTAGACTATCCACTCTGTGCTACAATTAGCCCAGAACTTGATATTAAAAACTACAGATGTGTTCCAGCTGCTAAATTAAATAAATTTTCTTTCAATTTATAGATAATGAGTGGCTGGATTTTTTGACCATTCATATTTAGCACCATTGTACGCTTGTTGGTTACCCACATGGGTTGAGGAAGTATACGGTTTACACATTGTGGTTGCCATTTCATCTATTTGGGACTTGGTTGGTGTTTAGACTATATATATATATATATATTTCTAAACTGGCCCTTTTTGGTTCTTGTGTCATTACTGTTATTGGTGGATTTGATTGTGCCCCTTTTTATTAGTGTCATATAAGTGCAATATGGCGTTGGCCCCATTAATACTAAGTCTTGCTTCAGATATGGATGACCTGGTGGTTTTTGGGTTAGGCCCACCCAATGAAGATAACCATCCAAGGGGTTTGGATCAGGACTCAGGTACACAATGTGAGACAATTTTTTTCAAACTTAGTAAAAGTATGAAGGGACTTTGAACAAATGTCTGGCATTTACGCCTATTTAAGGCTTACCAATTAAAAAAGATTACTCCACAAGGCCTTAGGGTTAAAGTACAGCCCTTAGTTTATAATATTGATGACCTACTAACTGATGAATGGACACAGATTCAACAATCTGCATCTATGGGATTTGTTGATACCCTAGCAGGTTTTTATGAACGTGCTGTTAAACAAGGGATTAAGGAGGCTGAAGCATTATGTCTGGAGGCCAACAAATTTGAATCACTAGGGTCCTTCACTTCTTGTGTTAATCAGCTTACTGCTGAATTACTTAAGCTTGAACATATTTTAAAGGAGAAGAAACTTAAGAAGTTTCAAAGGGATGTAGGAGATTATGAAAGAGGTAAACCTTTTGAAACTCCTAGGAATGTTACCTTTAGGTTTCCAGATAAAAAAATTATTCTGCCCCCCCCTCCCCCCCAAGAGAAAAAATACCTAAATCTATTTTAAAAAGGAATTCTGAGTCGTATAGCTATACTTCAGGAGATGAAAAATCTTCGAACACAGAAGGGGAGGGAAACCACACAGATGTCTCACCAGATCCCAAAAGACGTAGTTTGGTACACCCTTTAGGGTCAGGTCCAGGTGAAGGGGGAGGAAGCATAAAAAGACCTGTGAACAGCTTGGAAGGTCTGTTGAAACTGATGACCGAGCATTAGTTAATTTTATGAATGTTCACAATATTTCATCTGTACACCTCCCTGATTTGGAAATTAAAGTTCTGAACAAAGGTCTTAATTTTGTCCCCGGCTTTTTTGTTCCAAAATACACTTTAGCACAGGATGTAGTCGATTTTTGTCATCTGTTGAATCTTAAATTTTTTTTTATAATGAATCTACTCAGGAAGTTCATGAGTTCAAATTTCAAAGATTAACTTTTATGCCACCCATGTCACAGATAGTATCTATATTTCAAGCAAATGTTCTCAAAGATTTACATTGTAACCTTTGGGAATTTCAACTCTCCCGCAATAATCTCACTAAGGATGAGGAGCAATGTATAGAGACTCTTAGGAATAATAAGGAGATTGTTATCATTCAGCTGACAAGGGTGGTGTGATAGTGGTTCAGGATTGGGTTGACTATAATACAGAGGCATTGAGGCAACTTAGGGATGGTAATTATTACATGGCCAATCCCCTGGATCCAACTAATCATCTCAAAACCAAAATTGATTCTTTTTTGACTAAGGCTATGGAAGAGGGCATTATCACTAATTCAGATATACATCATCTTACAGCATCATCCCCAAATAAACAATACTTTTACTTATTGCCCAAAATACATAAGAATGCCAAAAGTCCTCCTGGTAGGCCAATTGTATCAGGGCGGGGATCCATTACTGAACCACTTTCGGAATATTAGACGTACCATTTGAAACCATTACTATCTATGGTACGGGCACGAATTCAGGACACTACGCAATTTCTTGATATTATATCGGATATGCAATTGGAACCACATTGGTTACTGTGCACCCTGGATGTCACCTCTCTCTATACGAATATCCCACATTGGGCAGGTTTACTTGCTTTGGAGTACTGGCTGGGTAAATCAGGATTATATCAACCCGGTTTTAATACATTCTTAGTGTGCCGGGCTGAGTATGTCCTAACTAGTAATGTATTTTATTTTCAGGACCAATGCTTTTGGCAGGTCAAAGGTACAGCAATGGGTGCATCTTTTGCACCTATTTATGCTGACCTGTTTATGGCCTATATTGAGGAGGTACTTATCTATGACTCTAGTCACAATCTATACATTGAGGAAATAGATATTTGGCGTAGATATCTCGATGATTGCTGGATGGTGTGGAAGTCGGATAATATTTATTTCCATGAATTTATTGGTTATCTCAATGACAATATGTGGGGAATCGAATTTAAAGGGAACTTCCATAGGTCGAAGATTGTTTGTGTGGAAGTTAGTAATAATCCTGATGATACCCTAGGATCACGGGTGTATAGGAAATTCCCTGAATATAATTAATTCCTTCATGACACCAGCTTCCACCCTCAACATATCATTTGGAATATCCCCAAATCTCAGTTCCTCTGGATCAAAAGAATTTGCTCCAGCCAGGAGTCCTTTGAAGACACCAGGGATGACCTAATACAATGGTTTTGTGAGAGGGGTTACAAACCTGGGGTGATTAGTTCTGCTTGTCACTGGGCTTCTACCCAGGATAGAACCAAAATTTTCCAATATAAGGAGAAACCAAAGGGCTCTACCAGTCCATTGGTTTGTTTGGTGACAACATATGGACGTAACATACAGGGGTTTATGATCATTAATAGACACTGGAACATACTTTTGGCCGAGGACAGATTATACCCATTTTTGGGTAATAGATGTTCTTTTTCCTTTATGAGAGGGCATACATTAGGTTCACTCTTCAGTCATTATAAGAGGGTAGAACAGAGAACAATGGCTTCCACTCAACAGACACTAACAGGAGATCCATTTATAGGTTGTATGCCATGTGGACACTGTACCCATTGTTTTAGGATTAATAAAACCAAGGAATTTAGCAGCCGGAAAACATCTGTAATTTTTAATATCAAGTTCTGGGCTAATTGTAGCACAGAGTGGGTAGTCTGCTTAGTCACTTGTTCATGCTCCTCATTCTATACGGGCCAAACATCTAGACCCTTTCGTCTTAGAATTGGGGAGCATATTATAATATGATATATATAATAAACATTCCACCAATGCTTTATATAAACATGTGTGCAAACATAACACTGCATCTTTCCATTTTACTATCATGGACTGCATTGTTGGTAAATGTAGGGACAAATCAGGATTGGATAATATACTTAATTTTAAGGAATGCAAATGGATTACTAAGTTAGGAGCATTGTTTCCACCTGGACTTAATGATCATTTATGATGAACCAATGAACAGCTTTTGTATGGTATATATAAATGTATGTATGCATCTATGACTATGTTTTTCTCACTGAAAAAAGGCTATTACAGCCAAAACCGGTTTGGGGCAGGTAGTAGGGTTTTTTTCTCCCTCTATCTATGTTATGATGTATTTATTTCATATTATTATTTTATTTCATTAAAAGGGATTTCCATACTTTCTGCTGGCTCATTTTGTTTTGGATTGCATTTGGGGACTTTTGGAGCCGTGCAGCAGCCACACGTGCAATACACAGTTCATTTAAAACAATGAAACACATGGAAAATTGTAGTTCTTTCTTCTATTTGCAAAATCATTAACTATTTTATTTTCGATAGCAAAGGCTTGCAGTGGGAGACAAGATGTCTAAAAGTGCAAATAATCATGAGAGATTTGAAGAATGTGGTATGAGTGAAATTTACAAATATTCTTTCATGCAGGTGCAAAGCCACTGCTTTTTTTTCCATTACCAACTGCTTTTACTTAGAGACGAGAAGTATTAAAGGTACATTGGCAAACAATTCAGGGAAAAATAAATGAAATTAGAAACTGTGGGACTTGAATACATTAAACAACCAGTTGTCCCCTAAATGCCTTATTACTTTGAATATAACAATGCACAATTAACTTTATTTATTTACAGGTAACCAGTACACCTTTTCTTAGGATTAAAAGTCAATGTGTATGAAAACATGAAAGGTGTTTTTCACATCTAGGAGTGGAACAGATGTAAGAAAACAATATACAGCAATTAGTATAAGTAAGAACACATACTGTAACAGGCACTTTAATGTGGATAACCTAAATTTTATAATAGGTAATGCCTCAGCCATCAGTTTGGGTCAAATGCTCCTATATGGAGGGATAAATTTGATTTTATGAAAATGTACATAGTTGTCTGCATGTGTTCTAAGTTAAAAGGGATGTGGGTTTGAAAATCTGCTTAGTTTGAGTATTTTTATCAAAGCAAAAAGTCTTGAAAGATGTGAAATAGGTTCAAATGGAGAAGAGAAGAAGCAACTACATAAGAAATCAGCTTGATAAACACTGTGTACATGTAAGCTAAAAGCTGGAAATTAAAATACTCATTCAAAAGAACTGTCAAGTATAATACATGGGACTAATATCTTTTTATCATAATGACTACTATATCCATATCATCATAGCAAACATTATTTAATTATATTATACAGTGTAAGGTACAAATAGTAATGTTGCAGAAGTGACTTTTGAATAAAAATGAACATGCAAAATTGACAAAGAAAGGATTTCAGGGTAGACAGTCAGCAGAATATCAAGAACAAAAACAAAAGTTATGGGGAGTGATAATACTGATTGCTAGAAGGGTTCCAATACTGATAGTACAGGAGAAAAGACAATAATGGTAGATTTGTGGTAGTAAGGGATTATTTGTAAAGGAGGAGAATTACACTGGCATGTATTTATATTCCATCTAAAACTGTTAGGTCAAAGCTTAAGAGAATTTTCGGGAAAATGAGTTTTCACCAAGAAAAAATATTTACGGGTGGGAATGGAACATGATTTGCAATAGTAAGGATACATCAGGAAGGACATAGAAGGGAATATATAACAAAAGAGGGTAGGTTTCTGAACACATATGAGAATGTTTAGCATGGAATATGTGAATTCAGTAGAAGGAACTCAGAGCGAGTTTACATACTATTCCCGAAGGTAAACTAACAGGACTAGACTGGATAGAAATTATATGTCACAGAAGCATGTGTATTCAATTGAAAGTTTTGACACACATCCAATGACTATTTCAGGTATTGCATCAATGAAAACTAAGAAAAAGGATGTGGAATAATAAAGTAAAAATGAGATACTGGTGCTTTCCTACGTATCTGTTAATGCTAGAGGAATTTAAGGAATGGGTAGTAGAAATTATTTCTTCAGAAGGAGTAGCTAATGAGTATGATACAATGAAAATGGAATTCAAAAACATGGTAGAATTAAGAAATAAAGAGATATGGGGAAAAGTTATAGGGTGAATCTCACAGAACAAGAAGAGGAACCGCAAAGTGCTAAAGGGAAAATAAGGGAGTATTTGAATAATATGCAAGAGTTTAGAAAGGTTGCTGTTAAGCAACTATTTTGGATAACAACATCAGATCTCAAAAACTTTTAGCACCACAACTTAGGAAACAAAATGTAGAAAGGTTTGTCACCAAACTTATGGAGCCCATAACAAGAAAAATAACCAGAGGTCCTATAGATAATTAGAAATATTTGTAGAAATGTTATCAAACTTTGTAAATAGAAGAGAAATGTAGAAATCTTGAAAAGCTACAAATGGAAATATTTATGGAATATTTAATTGTGTCAAGGTTAGAGGAAGACGAGGCTCAACAAGTACTAGCTAAAACAGGAGGATATGAGATAAAAACAGTGATGTATAATAAATCAACGGGGATGTCTCTAGGTATAGATTGTATTCTGTAGAAGTTTGAAAGCTAAAAAGGAAGAAAGTGAGAAAGCTCTGGAAAAAATTGTTAAACAATATTTTAGAAAGGGGGAGTACCAGCACATTGAAATAAAGCTGTGACAGTGGTGTTACTCAAAGAGATGAAAGACCCTTCTGATACAGCTTCATATAGACCCATTTCAGTTTTAGACCATGATTATAGTATTTATGTGTACTAGCTAAGAAATGACAAAAACATTGCCAAGATTGTTACAAATGGATGAATGTAGTTTTGTAGTGTGGAGGCAAATATTTGACATTAATAGAATAATGATGATCCAGAAGGAAGCAGAGTGTAAGAAAATATCACTATGGTATGGTCTTAATGCAGATTAATAGTTTCATACAATCAGCTGGGATTTTACAAGTAGGGCAATTGCAGCACTTGCATTCACTGAGAGAATGAGAGTAAAGAGAAGAGGCAATAAACCTACTAGTGAGTTAGCGGCAGACGCTTCTTTTTTCAGTAGACATCTTCGGTGGCTGTCTCTAAACAACCTGGAAGTAGTTCTCTTCCCTCCCAGTGGTGGGAATCCTCTTAGAAGTCAGTGCTGCCTGATGTTGAATCCCTTAAAAAATTATACCACCTGTAGAGATTGACAAATAATTCCCGGACCCTTGAATACATCACATTGAGTAAATAAAAAGTCGAGCAACCTGTACATCAAAGCAAAGGCAAATGGGAATCGCAATGGGAGCAGCAATTGCTCCCAGCCTAACAAGCACTCAGGAAATGGGAGGAAGAAATGATATATCATTCACCCTTTTACTCATTAATGGACAGTTATCTTAGGTTTATTGATGACATTTTCATAATCTGGCACTGGAGCCTGGAGCAACTACAAGATTTCTACAAACCCATCAGGAACTGAACTGAATTTCTATAATTTATCACCACCCACAGCCAACACTTTGTGAGCCTTCTGGGTATTACAATCAGCAAAACTAATGACAGGAGGTATCTCAGCAACAACCTGTACCATAAACCCTTACGAATCAACCTACTGTTGCACAAAATTAGACCAAATGAAATGTAATAAAACATCAAGGACTAGGAATTTTCAGAATCTCAAAGGAGCTCACACATTTCATGAGAAATCTCCATGACTTCAAAAAAGATATCCTAGCAAGAGGCTACAGCTCAAGGCTAATTAATGAAATATTTGAACCTATCATACATAGCAAAACAATCAACCCTGACTCATATCTAGCTTATGTCCATGCAGATTGCAGTTTCCAGAGACTCAAGAAATAATAGAACAGTAACAGATGGAACACGAGAATGACTCTAGCCTACTCCATGGATTTTACAACACTAAAGAAGACCATCATTGATAACTGGTGCATCATTAATGGCAATAATTCCCTCAACAAGATCTTACCACTGAGACCCAGCTTCACTGTCAGAAGAAACAAGAATATCTGAAGACTTTATAGACAGCAACACAGACCCATCATCAGGCAACTCACCACAAGGGATGTTCCCCTGTGGCCCCCCACACTACAATTACTGCAAATTCATGAGCTGAAAAAACAGGCTCCACTGTCCCAATAATAAGAAATACTACAACAGTGCCTCCTACGGTAACTGCAACTTGGGCACAGTGGTATACCATGCCCAATGTGAGAAATGCCAAGCCTTTTAAATGGGAAAAGCAATCAACAAACTGAAAACCAGGATCACCCACACTTATACTGATATCAGACAGAAAGCTCCCACTAGCATCATTGCCAGACACGATAAGGACAAAACTGGCCATGACATTTTTATTTTTCACATATTAGACAAAATCACTCCCAGACTCCTGAAAAGTAGCACCAACAATAAGCTAGAAAGTAAGAAAATAGCTGGAATAGCAAATAAGACAATGCTGGTAAGGCTCCGAGATTAAACATATCTTTTTCGATTAACTGTATACTGAACCTCAGGAAAAAGGGCCATTATCTGTACTACTAATTTGCTCAATTTAATCCACAAATGACAAAGAACATTTCTTATAATTTGTTTTTTTACTACAATTATGGCTGTTTCTAGATATGGACATTAATTTGGATTTCTGTTTTTTGTGCAGGTTTATCTTTAAAACCGCAAATTGCATTGGTTCGAGTGCTCATATGAGCGACTCGAAACCACGAAACTGACAATGTCGACAAACATACATGTTCGAAAAACAGCAAATCGAACAGCAGACTCACTGTTTTTCTAACATGAAAGTCGAAGAAAAAAAAACACCCCCCTACTTTATTATTCTAACTCCGAGATTGCACTACAGTGGAGAAAGGAAACATTTCCCGATCCCCGCTATAGTGCAGTCTGCCCCTGAATGTCAAATGTGCAATGAGTGAATCTCACTGTGCATTTGCTCATTGCACATTCAAACCTTTTTCCATTTGGCGTTTACAAAGCTAGCAAACTGCCTTTCGGAAATGTGCCGTTCGCCCTTCTGCAAATCCCAGTTTTAAAGGTAAACCTTTTATGCATGCTATTTTCCTGGGTTTTTGTTATACAGCATCTTTCTTTAATTAAATTTTTGTTCTATGTAGGCAGAACTGATGAAGCTACCCAGCAAAAGCACTGGTTAGAACAGCAACAATCAGAATGGACCTTGGATGCCATATCTTTAGTTTTTAATATATGGATTTTCAGTTAAAATTTCGAATTAACCTCCAAAAGTAAGGAGTATTGCTAGCCATCCATAATGTACTTATGACCTGTTTTGGGTTTCTGGAGTTATTACTGGTAGTAATGTTTTGAATGTTTCTCTGAATAGAAGTTACAACTGTTATAATTCTGGTGCCAAAAAGTGTTACAATAAGTTTAAACTGATTTAGATGGTAGACAGGTTTTCCACACAAGTAGTTCCTCTGGTTCCCTCCAAAAAAGTGAACACCCATAGGGGTGGTTCCATTGGTTCCCTCCAAAAAACAGAATGCCTACAGGGGTGGTCCTCAGAAGTACATGGCCACTAATTTCTGTAATAAATAAATGCAGCTGAACCTTTCTGACTCATAACAGTGCTCATCTGCCTCTAATAAAAATAAGAAGATGAAGAAGAAGAACTGGCATCTGCGTTTTATTTCTATTTTAATTTAATTTTGCTTTGCTGTTATTCAAATTTGTTTTAATTTGCCTTTGCTTTGATTTATGGCTTGCTTGACTTTTTATTTACCAAATGCAATTTATTCAGGAGTCCAGGAATTATTTGTCAATCTGTATAGGTAGTTTAAGTATTTTTAAGATTCAACTTCAGGCAGCAGAGACTTCCAAGAGGATTTCCTCCATTGGGAGGGATCAGACCTACTTCCAGGTTGTTTAGAGGCAGCTACTGAGGATCCCTAATGACAAAAGAACTGTCTCATACTAATTCACTAGTAGGTTTATTGCCTCTTCTCATTATTTTTATCATCCACTCAGCTCATCCTCAGGATGAACAGGTACTGTGAGAGGTAGAGGGAGTATTTGCTGTGGCTTAGTGGTACATCATGCAGACTGGTGAGTCCAAGGTGTGGGGTTTGAGAATGACAAGGGTATTTTATTGAGCTACACGCTCCAGGGACCTAAACCTCAGCACAAAAATAAATAGGACATGCTGGAGGGACAGATTCATTTCCCAGAGGCTCCCCTCACTCTGGAATAGAATCCCAATTCATGTTAGACATAGCCCCTCGCTGACCCTCTTCAAGCAAAATCTGGACGCGTGGATGGGAAATCGCAAATTCACCCCTGGGATCTCTTCTGTGTCCCTGCTAGACAGAGGCACAGTAAACTAATCTTAAAAGGGTACCTTCTGTGACCTACTTTACAGAGGCACAGTAGGCTAATCTAATAGGGAGGCGAAAGCCAAATACACTCTGGCTAGGCTTATAAATGCCCTAGGGCAGATAGCCTAGTATCTACCTATGAACCTAGAGATACATTAATACTATTGAGTTAGACCTTTGTTTGTTGTTTCTAATTCTTATAGAATAATATGGTAAATTAGTAGGGCATATGAAATATCAGAGGCAAGAATTAAGGTGGGAGGGTTCTTCCCTAACAAGCTGGGTTTTGACAGAGAACCCAAGCAGTGTTTATATCTTTCTCTTTGTTATTTGCTTTATTTTTACTCAGTTGACAAGGAAAATAACAGACTCACAAATTCAAGAACATAACTGGTATGGTAATCAAAAACTTAGTGGCATTCACAGATGATTTTATTGTGCACTTGATGAATGCAGAAAAGGACATTTTGGTGTTTTGAAGCATTTTGAGACAGTTTCAGATCTTATCAGGATATAAAATAAATGTAGATAAAACAAAGGGTTTAATGGAAACTATGTACCCATACATGAATTGGTGTAACAATACCCATGTTTATGGGAATATGATAAGGTGAAGTATTTAGGTGTATTGATTAAAAAGGATTCTATTATAGCAGCTAAGAATATGTTGGAAGAGATTAAACAAAAGATAATTCAAAAACTGCGAAGATGAAAGATCATTATAGATATGGATAGTAAGATACAAGCAGTGAATTTTTCTAGTCCCTTTAGATTTTGTTATACTGATCAGTAGTATTTTTTTTCTCAACCAGAAGAAACATTGGGGACTGTAATTAATAAAGAGCTGAAGGAATTTATTTTGGATGAAAAAAAAAACAAGAGTTAAGTGGCATAATTTGATTCTTTCCATAGGACAAAGTGGTTTAGGATTACCTGACTTGAATAAATATTTTAGAGCTAAGTAGTTAAGCCTGATATATATATAAAACACAAGCAGAAGGTTATAAGATAAAGTGGAAATGGATGATGGTAGAAAGGGGGGGGTAGTTGAGAAATAAAGAGAGAAAGTCAGACTTTGGATGCAGGTCCTTAAGAAGGATACCAAAAACATATAGAATATTATATTCATATAGTAGCAAAATGTATTCTAAGAATTAAGCCAACACAGGAATGGAGACAGAAGAAATGAAATGTTACCAAAAGTGACATGGGGTAAAGGAAAAAGGTAAGATGGGACTGGAATTTACTGAAGAAATTTAACAACGGAACCAAGTTATTGGAAGCAAACAGGTAGAGTGGAAAAGGTAATAGAGTGGAAGCTTGGACTGTATTTTACAGACTGCTTTCCTTACTGGGAATTAATTACAGGGTATAGGCAAAGAGAAATGTATAGCAGAGTGCTAGCTTTAGATGATCTTAGAAAGAAGCTGCTGTTAAAGAAGGATAATTAATACAGCATGTAAAGTACTGCACGTTAACTATAAAACTCTACCAGATGAGGTTAGAAAAGATTGGGAAGAGAGAATGGGAAGGTAATTTACAAAGGAACATATGTATGGCTCCCACATATGCAACAAAGTGCAGAAGGTTTAACTTTTTTGCACTGAAGTATTTAAAAAGGTACTTTCATAATCCAATCAGACTTAAAATAATGTTTCCTCAGGTAGATAGCAAATTCTGTAAGTGTGATATGAAAGAGAGTGGGGAGTAATTGAGAACATGTTTTTGAGACTGTAGCAAGTTGACAGTAATTTGTCAAAAATGCTGGAGGAGCAAGTGGCTGTAACTGGGGGCTTTTTCTTTTGAGCTGAGAAATAGGACCAGCATTATGTAGATGTAGTAATGCCTTACAGTGCTATCAGCTGCCAAAAAGCAATTACTAGACAACAGAAATCAATATCTAAACCAGCTATAATGGAATCACTGGATGTGGTATCTTTAGAAAATTGAAGGAATAAATTATATAGAAATAAATGGAATTTGTGGGAACAATACATGCAAAATAATGTCCAGGAGGAGGAGGAGTGAGGCTTAAGGAAAAGCAGAAACTGAACAAGTTATATAATGCTTAAATAAATCATAATTGCTAAAAAGAAAATATATAAGTAAAGTATAACGCATGAAAATACTGAAAATATTCTATGGTTTGTTTTCTTTTCTGTTGATTTATATGCATGCATTTTATTCTTTAGTGTAAGAACTTCAAAAGAGTAAACAACTCATCTATAAAATGCACTGCAACATTACCTCTAGAATGTAACTGCTCATATCCAAAATGAGTGAAACATGAACTATTTGAAAGCAATGTAATACATTTTTTGCAGGAACAACCCCCCTTCCCCTTACTTATATATACTAACTCCAAGATCACACAGTTAGAAAGAAAGAAAGAAAAAAAAAAAGCTGCACTTTAAAGTACGTTTTTTATCCCACTCTTTCTCCATGTTATTAAAATTATAGGCGATTAAAGGAAACAATATCTAAGCATAAGACACTGAAGCAAATACATCTTGCACAAAAAATGCACTGGCAACAGATCTAAAATACTTGTCTTATGGGGAACTAAGGGGGAAAACCAGCAGCTATATTTTTATGGCATGGAAGTTCAGATGTGATAAGGTCCAACATACGCAAGTATGGAATTTAACAGATTTTGGAGAAATGACATTTTCAGCATATCACCTCTGCTGCTTACTATATATAATCAAATGGACACATCTGGAAGAATGTAGAGTCTGAAACAATGCAAGACGAAGTGTCAGCATTACCACTGACAGCTATGTGGACTCACACAACTTTACTGCTGTACAAAAATCCTGCATTACACCATGTAGCAGTAGTAGCTCAACTGCTGAAGGGTCATAAATTATAAAAGTAGAATTCCTATATCTATTTATTTGTTAACACCTGAGAATCAAAGTTAAGTGTAACTGAAATAAAAACAATCTAGCAAAACTTTTATTCTTAGCTTACATGATGTTTGTCTTCAATAAAAGAAGAAAGAGTGAGAATGTAGCATTATTTCACAGAGATACATTATAAGATGTTATTTTGAAACAACCTGAGTAGCTAAAATCATTTCATGGTCATATTATGTACTGAATATTGCTGAGGAGAAACCAAAGTTATGAACTTATTGGAACATTAGATTTCTCTTGTCTGCATCTGGACACTGGAACAGCAGAACTAGTGCAGTTGGAGTCCTCCCGCAATGGCAACAAATTTCTCATAACTTAAGCTTCTGCCTATCCATAATCCCCTGCTCTTGCTACCTCCTTCAGATTGAAGTTGCTAACATTACACCAACAGAAAACACACATATGACACACACACACACACACACACACATATGTATATGTATGTATATTTATATGTGTGTGTGTGTGTGTGTGTGTGTGTGTGTGTGTGTGTATATATATATATATATGTATATATATATATACACACACACACACACACACACACACATATACACACACACATATATATATATATATATATATATATATATACACACACACACAGACACAGTAAAATGAAAAAGACATCCACCTGTGTCCCCTCACAAATCCCTCATAAATGACAATCTGGAGAAGTAAAGATGTCAGGTTGATTCCCATGTCTGGTCAGAGACCAGAAAAATATAATGTTCCAGTAAGTGCATAACTTACATATTTCTCAGGTCCTCTCTGGACACTGGAATAGTAGAATATAGTCCCCAGCTACCCAAATTGGCCTACTTCAGTAAACCTCTGAGAATGGCTGTGCTCTCATTCTAGAAATACAATCAAGACTATAAAGTTTAGTAAAGGTATGCTGAGAAGACCAGGTAGTTGCAACTGTAATCTTATCAAGTGGAAGGGTATGGAGAAAAGCCATGGATGTAGCCTGAGTTCTAACTGAGTGAGCCAGCTGCAGTATAACAAAACAAAATCCAATCCAAAATACATTTTGCCCTAGTAACCTTCTGACTGAGCCCAGGCACATAAAAACTGTTGTTCATCTTTCCTGGAGCTACATGTGTAGTCCAAGTGAAAACATAGCTGTCAGCGAGTCTCTAGAAAATGTAATAGGTGTTCTCCAATGTAAGAGTAATTAGGAAAAACAGTGGCAGCTGGATACCTTGGTTCAAGTTAGTATGAGTGGCCACATTGGACATAAAGGAAAGTTTTGTCCCATGTAACACCCAGTCTAGGTGTAGGGATATTGAGAAGACAGGGTCAGAAGGTCAGAAACTCTTCAACTGAAAGCAATAGCTACCAAAAACACAGTCTTCCATGAGAAGAACTTAGGTTTGGCTAAATCAGCCAGTTTGTAATGGGGTCTGTTTAGACACTCAAGCTCAAAATTAAGATCCCAAATTAAAGTTGGTCTGGCCAGTGGAGGCCTGGAATGAAAATATATTCCATTGATGAAGGCTGTGACCCTGCCAGCCCAGCTATCTGGAATTTTGTAAATAACTCTATATCATTTGTTAATATTGATATGATTTATACAGAACTGTATGTTATGTACTGAACGTCAACCATATAACCACAGCATACCCTGCTGGAACATAGAAGATTAACTTACAAAACTTCAAGAAAATAAGTTGAAATTAAGTGCTTTACAATGTGCTATAAAAGTTAGTTTCACTGCAGCAAGAAGACAGGATGTCTAGAGCTATAAGTTTTTTCTATTGTCTTGGAGAGAAGTATTTACTATGTTTGAAATGTAAATGTTTTATTGCTCTATGACTTCCTAGCACCTGCACGTCTGAGAAATATGTACTTCTCACACAGTGATGTTAAAATTCTGTTAGTATCTGTTAGCCTGGGAATTGAAGGTAGGTGACAAAGAGTAATGTCATCCAAACTGACCCAGCAGTAATGTTTGATAGTAATTTAAGAGCTCTCTCAGAGAGAGTGTGCACTTTGTGTTTTGTCTTGGACCTAGCAAGAACATCCACTCATCTGCATTTGCCTTACTCTGTAAGTTATTTAGGGCATAGTATCTTTTAGATATAGATAGGAATATAGTAAAGATTAGTTTAGATGTTTTCTGTATTTATTTGAGACTGTCCTGCAATGTTGTTTTAAAACAGTTCCTGTGAGTCTGAACTCTGTAGTTACTGTGTTGTTTGAGTATTGTCTTGTTCTATTATTATTATTATTATTATTATTATTATTACTATTACTATTATTAATTAAATATAGTTAAACGTATCTTTGTGGCTATTTGTTTGACATAATTAAGCTCTTAGAGTACTTGCATATGTATTTGGTGACACTGTACAGGCCACTCCTAAATAGCCTTGCTCTTGGTCACACTTACCATTTGGATAATAGTAACATTACATGTCTCTCAAACTCTGACTTCCTATTCTTCAGCGTAACGTCTCTCCCTACATACCGCCTTTAAATCATCACCTGAAAGTATTATTTTATTTATTTATTATTATTTTACATTTGTTGACCGGGCTAGTCTAGCTGGATGCATGTCCATTTTCAGTAGAGGCCCGGGGAGAAAAGCTCCAAGAAAAACATACAAAAGTAATATAGAAGTTATGACAGATATTATAAAAACAGCAATTGTTACATAAAAACATTAGTGTGTAATATTTTTTTTTTTTTTTTTTTTATGAGACTACTCATTCGTAATATTTGGGGTAGTTAGTTAGAAGGAATACTATGCTTGTAAATATTAAAAATTATATGCAAACCTTTGTAATCATGAGAGAGAAGGGGCGGTTGGGGAGGAAAGTATGTGGAAGAGAGGAGAAGTCAGGAGCAAAGAATGGGGATCAGTAGTCTACATTAGTGGGGTAAAGGGTGAAAGTGGCCTTAGGCAGTAGGAAGATAGAAGTGAAAGAGGAAGCAGTTAGTCAGGGTTTGTGCAGGGGCACATCCAGTGAGATTTTAGGTGAAGTTTGAGTCTTAGTTTAAAGAGAGAAAGGGATGGTAATTGAGTTAGGTCTGTTGGTAGGAGGTTCCAGTGTTTGCCAACAGTGTTAGAGAAAATGCTATCACCTGACAAGTTATTAGACTTCATAGTACAGACAAGTAATTTAGTAGAGGAACGAAGTGATGTTAGATTTGTGTATGGGGTGATAAGGTTAGTGAGAATAGGCGTATTCTTAGGTTGATAAAAGATTTTATGAGCAATGATGAGTTGGGAAAATGTTAGTAAGTTAGGTAATTCAAGCCAGTTGAGTAGCTTAAGATTAAGACAATGGTGTGTCTTGTATGGGTTGCTGGTAGCAAATCTGGCGATATTGTTATAAGCATGTGATAATTTTGGAGGTTAGTTCTTTTAGATTAGTATAAATAGATGAAGCATAGAGAAGTGTAGAGATTAAGTGAGAGTGGGCAATGGTGGTTCTGGCTTGTGGAGTAAGGAAAGGTTTGATTCTGTATAGGAACCAATTTTTCTGTTCACTGCTTGTATGGTGTTGTTAATGTGAATATCATAGGTGAGGTTGTTGTCGATAGTCACTCCTAATAGTTTGGTAGATTGTTCAGGTGTTATCAGGGTGCCTTTGCTAGATACAATAGAGAGATCAATGGGTGGGGACCTATTGGTAGGTGGAAATAGTAGCAGTTTGGTTTTTTTGGCATTGAGAAGTAGGCAACGTTTAAGGAACCATTCTTCAACCATGTTAAATACCCTTTGGGTTTTATAGTGGAGGTCTGAGGTGGAGTTAGCAGAGAAAATGAGTGTGGAATCATCGGCATATTGAATACAGGTGGCCTCTGGGACTGCAATGTGAAGATCGTTGATAAAGAGCGAAAAGAGAAGAGGTCCTAGTATTGAGCCCTGGGGAACTCCTATGGAGACTGGTAGAAGGGATGATAGTTTATTTTGCCAGACAACTGCTTGTTGCCTATTGTTAAGGTAGGATTTAAACCACTGAATAGCTGGGGGGTCGACAGCCAGAAGTTCAAGGGTATTTATCAGTATGGGATGGTTGACCATATCAAAAGCCTTTGACAAGTCGATGAAGAGAGCAGAAGAGAGGGTGCTGTTATTACAGTTTTTATTAATGGTATCAGTGAAGGATAGAAGGGCTGTGGTGGTACTGTGAAATGGCCTAAAGCCATGTTGGCAAGTAGCCAAGATATTGTATTTTATTAAGTGGTTAAGTAACTGATGGTGAATACATTTTTCCATGACTTTAGCTAAGGGTGAAAGAAGAGCTATTGGTCTGTAGTTAGAATAGTCAGTGGATTTTCCACCTTTGTGAAGTGGGATGATATGAGAGACTTTCCAAATATCAGGGATGATACCTTCATTAATGGTTCTATTTAGTAGGATGGATATGGGAATGGCAATGGATTTTGCTGCTATTTGCAGATATTCTGCAGGTAGTTGGTCTGCGGAGGGGGAAGAAGGTTTAAGCTTTATGAGGATTTTATAGATAGAGTTTGTAGAGATGGGGTGAAATGTGAAAGTTGGTGGGGTTAAAGAACTATTTGATGTTTGGTTCCTAGTGTCAGTAGACAGCTGGCTTGCCAAGGACTGGATGGTGTCTGTAAAGTAGGTATTGAAATTATTTGCAGTTTGGAGTGGGGTGTTTTGGTCAGCATCATGAGGAGGTAGTGTACTACAGTGACCAGGTTTAAGGAGACTATTGATGCTTGCCCAGAATTTCTGAGGTTGTTTTTGGTGTGTTTGTTGAAGCTTGCTATAGTAGTTCTTTTTGTCAGATAGAATAGCCCTTTTTGTCATATTTCTAAATTGTTTGAAGATTTGTCTATCAGGGGAGGTTCTGTTAGTTCTCCAGTTATGCCAAGCTTTATTTCTTTGTAGTATTTTATTCTTAGTTTCAAGTGTTAGCCATGGGGCTGGTTTGTGCTTCATTCTAATAGATCGTTGGGGAGCATGCTTATCTAGGATAGCAAGAAATTGTGAGTTAAAGTATGTTACAGCTTCATTGACTTCATTGAGTGGAAGGTTTTTAACAGGTTTCCAATCACAAGCTTTAAGTTCGTTCTGGAAGAGGTCGGGGTTGAATTGTTTCTTAGATCGAATTGTTCTGTATGTTGGGGTGATAAAGATATCATTCTTTTGTCTAATTATGTAGGTAAGCATGTGATCACTAAGATCGTCTGGTAAGGTGCCCACCATGTAAGAGGTTGGGTCTTTATTTGTAAGGATCCAGTCTAAGGTACTTTCTTTGTTATTTGGTTTGTTAATTCTGGTGGTTTGGTTGATAGTTTGAGTAAAGCCATGGAGATTAATGTGCATGGATGGGTTAGTGGTATTAATGGTTTTCCAGTTGTAATTGAAGTCACCTAGTACTATAGTTTCTTGTGGGTAGTCTGTAGACACCCATCCAAGGATTTCATCAATGATTATGTTGTTATTACCAGGGGGTAAGTAGAGACAAATTATGTAGATGGATTTTTTAGGGTTAATCTGCAGTTTAGAGATGAGGATTTCAGCTTTATTTTGCAAGGGTGGGATGTCATTAATAGAGGAGATCTGGAGTCCATTTTTATAAAGGAGTGCTACTCCTCCTCCCTTACGTTTTAGGCGGTCCTGCCTTAGAATGTTGAAACCAGGGGGAATTATTTCGTTATCTTTGATCCCTGGTTTTAGCCAAGTTTCTGTAAGGCAGAAAATATCGATTGGATGAGTTTCAAGTAGAGCGTGAATGTGGGAGATTTTGTTATTTATGCTGCGAGCATTTAGGTGTGCTATTAGTAGGGAGTTAGTTTGTTTAATTAGACCAGTGGGATTTTGGTCAGATGTGGGGTGGTTGTTTAGTGAAACCGCTGTGGTAGGGCCTGGATTAGGGTGAATGTCCCCATCCTTTAAGAGTTGATTTATGGATGAGGGTATAAGGTAATGTGGGATGTTTGAGAGAAGTTTCCATTTCTTTGTGTTATGGTTCAGTAGCTTTATATGGATATGTCGGTGGTATTGTGGTAACAAGTAACATGGCGAGAAAGTTATGTTTATGTGTTTGTGGGAGTAGACTATGTTTGGTGTGGTAGTGTGTTTTGGAGGGAGGTTTGTGAGGAATAAATTGGGTTTCTCATAGTAGGAGAGGAGGTAGGCAGATGTAAGGATAGAAAGGATAGGTAAGTAGATTGATATGAGGGAGACATTTGGTGTGGGGAGTTTAGATATAGTAGGCATGTTTAAAAGAGTGGGTTTCTTGTTGTGTGGTTGGAAAAGAAGAGCAAGGCTAGGCAGAAAATGCAGGAAGAACTATAGGAAGGAAGGAGTTGGAAATGGTTTGGGGTGAAGTAACCAGGAGTAGAGAGTAGTAGTGACAGAGGTGTGGGAGGAAGGTGTGGTTAGATGCAGGTTGTGAGTAGTTGACAAGTAGGTGGGAGGAGGAAGGGGTGTGGTTTGGTGTGTATAAAGGTAGGACCACTGGGGGTGGGTGAGATTTGGGGGTAGGGTAGGGAAGCGGAGCGGGGCACAAACAAGAGAATGAGGAGTAGAGAGGAGACAATCAGAGGTGCAGGTAGCTTTAGTTAAGTATGTAAGAGCAGTAGGGGGGAGGGTTAGGCAGGATGGTGGATATCCAGGAATAGGAAAAGTGCAGTAAGGTAAGAGGGGAGAAATCTGGAGAGGAGTAGTGTAGTGCTGAGAGGGATAGATGTTAAGGGAAAAGGGAGATAATAAGATGAAGAGGTGAGACAGGGATAGAGTAAAAATGAAGAGAAGAATGAGGGAGAGGGATTAGAGCGCCACCTAGTGGACAACGGTGGTATAGGGAGAAAAAGGTGAAGGTGTAGGAAGACTCAGCTAGTCAGGAGCTCTGGAAAGACCAGTGACAGTGAGGCAGGACAGACAGAGCGGAGTTGCTGGCTTAAGTGGTAGTTAGAAGAGGGGAAGGGAGGAGGAGAAGGAGGTGGAGGGTGGGGAAGAGCAGCTGAAACTCAGATTCAGGGTAGCCTTAGGACACTGGTAGGGCAGAAAACAAGAGACCTACAGCACAAGAGGTTAGATACTAATAACCTACTTTCTTCCTTCTTTAATTTGAGGATGTCAGAAGAGACAGTCAGGTGGGTGCAGCCAAAGCAGTGTGGACGGGCCACTAGGTCCCAATAGAGCTTGAGGTTAAGAAGAGATTCAGGTCCTTGTAGAGCTAGGAACTTAGGTAAGGGAGGGAGAGAAATATAATGGTGGAAACAAAGGTTAGCATAGTAAGCATTGGTACGTAGTGCAAACACTGTTGTAACAATATTATACTTTCATTCATCCTATAGTAAAATCTAGTATTTGTAGGTTTATGAGCAGTGTTATGGTGTATCTAGTGGTTAATCTACAGTAAAACCCTTAGGTAATACATTTAAAAAAGATAGTACTTTAAGGACTAAGGTATAGACACTAAGCTTGCCACCAAGCAGCAGCAGTGTTTGGATGCAATAATGTTAACAGAGACATTTAACAGTAGTAATTTACAAAGCAGTCCTACATACACTTGTATTGTACTTACTTAGCAATTCTAGAATTCAAGCACTATCATACTAACAAATACAATCAAGCACAAATAGCAGTGTCAGCGGTTACACATTCTAGAGGCTAGATTAGGAACATTTAGTAAGCCAGAGTTAACAAAAAGTGTCTTAACACTAGCTCGCTTAAAGTATACAAAGCTACGACACCTTAATAAGGTGTAATGGCCAAATCTAAATCGCGGAGGCTAGATGGAGTAGAACGGTAATTCCGCTAAAAGTACCAACAAGTTTGAAAACATTAAGTCCGCCTTAACATTCAAGTGATTAATGCCTATGACAAGGCGTGGGCAGTCTGTTAGCAACAAGTTTGGAGCACTATGGCCGCATAAAACATGTAAAACAAGTTTTAAAAAACTCTATTTCAGCATTAAAGATTCCTTGAGTACTATACATAAACAAGGCTTAAAAGCAGTCGGTTAACAATGGGGCTAGCTCGCTTAGTAGCGGTAATTCCGCCGAAGAAACACATGCAACTAAGGTACAGCAAAAGCCTTAAATACAAGTTTAAAAATCACTAATACAAGTTTTAAAATCACTAATTCAGCGTTAATCATTCATTGCGTACAATGCATTAAAAGGCAAAAAGCAGTCAGCTAACAAGTTTAAATATCACTAATGCAGCATTAAACATTCATTGCGTACTACGCATTAGAGGTTAAAAACAGTCAGCTTAACCATGGAGGCTAGCTCGCGTAATGGCGGTAATTCCGCTGAAGATACATATTCAACTAAAATACATAGCTAGTGGCTAATAGAGGCAGGTAGACCCTCAGATCTACCGGATTTAGCAAACAAAAAAGCTCTGTATTCTACCTACCAGTGGGAAGTAAGGACGCTGTACAGGAGCAGACAGCTGCTGGGGACACACACGCGGGAGAGGAAATAGAGGAAGTGGCGTGGGCTAGATGGGGGGTATATATAACATCCTAGTGGAATACGATCATAGGATCCATGGAGGGGGGGAGGGACTGAGGTAGGTGGGCGGAGCAGCAGCTAGGTAAGCGCTGGGCAATCCCTAAGTAGTACTGGGATGAGTGACACAGGACTAGGAGGCAGGTTAGGATGGGATAGAGACTGGCAAATTGATAGGGCAAAAGACGATTGGTAGGGGAGAATAACCAAGAGAATGAGGAGTAGAGAGGAGACAATCAGAGGTGCAGGTAGCTTTAGTTAAGTATGTAAGAGCAGTAGGGGGGAGGGTTAGGCAGGATGGTGGATATCCAGGAATAGGAAAAGTGCAGTAAGGTAAGAGGGGAGAAATCTGGAGAGGAGTAGTGTAGTGCTGAGAGGGATAGATGTTAAGGGAAAAGGGAGATAATAAGATGAAGAGGTGAGACAGGGATAGAGTAAAAATGAAGAGAAGAATGAGGGAGAGGGATTAGAGCGCCACCTAGTGGACAACGGTGGTATAGGGAGAAAAAGGTGAAGGTGTAGGAAGACTCAGCTAGTCAGGAGCTCTGGAAAGACCAGTGACAGTGAGGCAGGACAGACAGAGCGGAGTTGCTGGCTTAAGTGGTAGCTAGAAGAGGGGAAGGGAGGAGGAGAAGGAGGTGGAGGGTGGGGAAGAGCAGCTGAAACTCAGATTCAGGGTAGCCTTAGGACACTGGTAGGGCAGAAAACAAGAGACCTACAGCACAAGAGGTTAGATACTAATAACCTACTTTCTTCCTTCTTTAATTTGAGGATGTCAGAAGAGACAGTCAGGTGGGTGCAGCCAAAGCAGTGTGGACGGGCCACTAGGTCCCAATAGAGCTTGAGGTTAAGAAGAGATTCAGGTCCTTGTAGAGCTAGGAACTTAGGTAAGGGAGGGAGAGAAATATAATGGTGGAAACAAAGGTTAGCATAGTAAGCATTGGTACGTAGTGCAAACACTGTTGTAACAATATTATACTTTCATTCATCCTATAGTAAAATCTAGTATTTGTAGGTTTATGAGCAGTGTTATGGTGTATCTAGTGGTTAATCTACAGTAAAACCCTTAGGTAATACATTTAAAAAAGATAGTACTTTAAGGACTAAGGTATAGACACTAAGCTTGCCACCAAGCAGCAGCAGTGTTTGGATGCAATAATGTTAACAGAGACATTTAACAGTAGTAATTTACAAAGCAGTCCTACATACACTTGTATTGTACTTACTTAGCAATTCTAGAATTCAAGCACTATCATACTAACAAATACAATCAAGCACAAATAGCAGTGTCAGCGGTTACACATTCTAGAGGCTAGATTAGGAACATTTAGTAAGCCAGAGTTAACAAAAAGTGTCTTAACACTAGCTCCGCTTAAAGTATACAAAAGCTACGACACCTTAATAAGGTGTAATGGCCGTCCGCTAAATCGCGGAGGCTAGATGGAGTAGAACGGTAATTCCGCTAAAAGTACCAACAAGTTTGAAAACATTAAGTCCGCCTTAACATTCAAGTGATTAATGCCTATGACAAGGCGTGGACGCAGTCTGTTAGCAACAAGTTTGGAGGCACTATGGCCGCATAAAACATGTAAAACAAGTTTTAAAAAACTCTATTTCAGCATTAAAGATTCCTTGAGTACTATACATAAACAAGGCTTAAAAGCAGTCGGTTAACAATGGGGCTAGCTCGCTTAGTAGCGGTAATTCCGCCGAAGAAACACATGCAACTAAGGTACAGCAAAAGCCTTAAATACAAGTTTAAAAATCACTAATACAAGTTTTAAAATCACTAATTCAGCGTTAATCATTCATTGCGTACAATGCATTAAAAGGCAAAAAGCAGTCAGCTAACAAGTTTAAATATCACTAATGCAGCATTAAACATTCATTGCGTACGCATTAGAGGTTAAAAACAGTCAGCTTAACCATGGAGGCTAGCTCGCGTAATGGCGGTAATTCCGCTGAAGATACATATTCAACTAAAATACATAGCTAGTGGCTAATAGAGGCAGGTAGACCCTCAGATCTACCGGATTTAGCAAACAAAAAAGCTCTGTATTCTACCTACCAGTGGGAAGTAAGGACGCTGTACAGGAGCAGACAGCTGCTGGGGACACACACGCTTGAGAGGAAATAGAGGAAGTGGCGTGGGCTAGATGGGGGGTATATATAACATCCTAGTGGAATACGATCATAGGATCCATGGAGGGGGGGAGGGACTGAGGTAGGTGGGCGGAGCAGCAGCTAGGTAAGCGCTGGGCAATCCCTAAGTAGTACTGGGATGAGTGACACAGGACTAGGAGGCAGGTTAGGATGGGATAGAGACTGGCAAATTGATAGGGCAAAAGACGATTGGTAGGGGAGAATAACCAAGAGAATGAGGAGTAGAGAGGAGACAATCAGAGGTGCAGGTAGCTTTAGTTAAGTATGTAAGAGCAGTAGGGGGGAGGGTTAGGCAGGATGGTGGATATCCAGGAATAGGAAAAGTGCAGTAAGGTAAGAGGGGAGAAATCTGGAGAGGAGTAGTGTAGTGCTGAGAGGGATAGATGTTAAGGGAAAAGGGAGATAATAAGATGAAGAGGTGAGACAGGGATAGAGTAAAAATGAAGAGAAGAATGAGGGAGAGGGATTAGAGTGCCACCTAGTGGACAACGGTGGTATAGGGAGAAAAAGGTGAAGGTGTAGGAAGACTCAGCTCGTCAGGAGCTCTGGAAAGACCAGTGACAGTGAGGCAGGACAGACAGAGCGGAGTTGCTGGCTTAAGTGGTAGCTAGAAGAGGGGAAGGGAGGAGGAGAAGGAGGTGGGGGGTGGGGAAGAGCAGCTGAAACTCAGATTCAGGGTAGCCTTAGGACACTGGTAGGGCAGAAAACAAGAGACCTACAGCACAAGAGGTTAGATACTAATAACCTACTTTCTTCCTTCTTTAATTTGAGGATGTCAGAAGAGACAGTCAGGTGGGTGCAGCCAAAGCAGTGTGGACGGGCCACTAGGTCCCAATAGAGCTTGAGGTTAAGAAGAGATTCAGGTCCTTGTAGAGCTAGGAACTTAGGTAAGGGAGGGAGAGAAATATAATGGTGGAAACAAAGGTTAGCATAGTAAGCATTGGTACGTAGTGCAAACACTGTTGTAACAATATTATACTTTCATTCATCCTATAGTAAAATCTAGTATTTGTAGGTTTATGAGCAGTGTTATGGTGTATCTAGTGGTTAATCTACAGTAAAACCCTTAGGTAATACATTTAAAAAGATAGTACTTTAAGGACTAAGGTATAGACACTAAGCTTGCCACCAAGCAGCAGCAGTGTTTGGATGCAATAATGTTAACAGAGACATTTAACAGTAGTAATTTACAAGCAGTCCTACATACAGTTGTATTGTACTTACTTAGCAATTCTAGAATTCAAGCACTATCATACTAACAAATACAATCAAGCACAAATAGCAGTGTCAGCGGTTACACATTCTAGAGGCTAGATTAGGAACATTTAGTAAGCCAGAGGTAACAAAAAGTGTCTTAACACTAGCTCCGCTTAAAGTATACAAAAGCTACGACACCTTAATAAGGTGTAATGGCCGTCTGCTAAATCGCGGAGGCTAGATGGAGTAGAACGGTAATTCCGCTAAAAGTACCAACAAGTTTGAAAACATTAAGTCCGCCTTAACATTCAAGTGATTAATGCCTATGACAAGGCGTGGAAGCAGTCTGTTAGCAACAAGTTTGGAAGCACTATGGCCACATAAAACATGTAAAACAAGTTTTAAAAAACTCTATTTCAGCATTAAAGATTCCTTGAGTACTATACATAAACAAGGCTTAAAAGCAGTCGGTTAACAATGGGGCTAGCTCGCTTAGTAGCGGTAATTCCGCCGAAGAAACACATGCAACTAAGGTACAGCAAAAGCCTTAAATACAAGTTTAAAAATCACTAATACAAGTTTTAAAATCACTAATTCAGCGTTAATCATTCATTGCGTACAATGCATTAAAAGGCAAAAAGCAGTCAGCTAACAAGTTTAAATATCACTAATGCAGCATTAAACATTCATTGCATACACGATTAGAGGTTAAAACAGTCAGCTTAACCATGGAGGCTAGCTCAAGAATGGCGGTAATTCCGCTGAAGATACATATTCAACTAAAATACATAGCTAGTGACTAATAGAGACAGGTAGACCCTCAGATCTACCGGATTTAGCAAACAAAAAAGCTCTGTATTCTACCTACCAGTGGGAAGTAAGGACGCTGTACAGGAGCAGACAGCTGCTGGGGACACACACGCGGGAGAGGAAATAGAGGAAGTGGCGTGGGCTAGATGGGGGGTATATATAACATCCTAGTGGAATACGATCATAGGATCCATGGAGGGGGGGAGGGACTGAGGTAGGTGGGCGGAGCAGCAGCTAGGTAAGCGCTGGGAAATCCCTAAGTAGTACTGGGATGAGTGACACAGGACTAGGAGGCAGGTTAGGATGGGATAGAGACTGGCAAATTGATAGGGCAAAAGACGATTGGTAGGGGAGAATAACCAAGAGAATGAGGAGTAGAGAGGAGACAATCAGAGGTGCAGGTAGCTTTAGTTAAGTATGTAAGAGCAGTAGGGGGGAGGGTTAGGCAGGATGGTGGATATCCAGGAATAGGAAAAGTGCAGTAAGGTAAGAGGGGAGAAATCTGGAGAGGAGTAGTGTAGTGCTGAGAGGGATAGATGTTAAGGGAAAAGGGAGATAATAAGATGAAGAGGTGAGACAGGGATAGAGTAAAATGAAGAGAAGAATGAGGGAGAGGGATTAGAGCGCCACCTAGTGGACAACGGTGGTATAGGGAGAAAAAGGTGAAGGTGTAGGAAGACTCAGCTAGTCAGGAGCTCTGGAAAGACCAGTGACAGTGAGGCAGGACAGACAGAGCGGAGTTGCTGGCTTAAGTGGTAGCTAGAAGAGGGGAAGGGAGGAGGAGAAGGAGGTGGAGGGTGGGGAAGAGCAGCTGAAACTCAGATTCAGGGTAGCCTTAGGACACTGGTAGGGCAGAAAACAAGAGACCTACAGCACAAGAGGTTAGATACTAATAACCTACTTTCTTCCTTCTTTAATTTGAGGATGTCAGAAGAGACAGTCAGGTGGGTGCAGCCAAAGCAGTGTGGACGGGCCACTAGGTCCCAATAGAGCTTGAGGTTAAGAAGAGATTCAGGTCCTTGTAGAGCTAGGAACTTAGGTAAGGGAGGGAGAGAAATATAATGGTGGAAACAAAGGTTAGCATAGTAAGCATTGGTACGTAGTGCAAACACTGTTGTAACAATATTATACTTTCATTCATCCTATAGTAAAATCTAGTATTTGTAGGTTTATGAGCAGTGTTATGGTGTATCTAGTGGTTAATCTACAGTAAAACCCTTAGGTAATACATTTAAAAAAGATAGTACTTTAAGGACTAAGGTATAGACACTAAGCTTGCCACCAAGCAGCAGCAGTGTTTGGATGCAATAATGTTAACAGAGACATTTAACAGTAGTAATTTACAAAGCAGTCCTACATACAGTTGTATTGTACTTACTTAGCAATTCTAGAATTCAAGCACTATCATACTAACAAATACAATCAAGCACAAATAGCAGTGTCAGCGGTTACACATTCTAGAGGCTAGATTAGGAACATTTAGTAAGCCAGAGGTAAGAAAAAGTGCCTTAACACTAGCTCCGCTTAAAGTATACAAAAGCTACGACACCTTAATAAGGTGTAATGGCCGTCCGCTAAATCGGGGAGGCTATATGGAGTAGAACGGTAATTCCGCTAAAAGTACCAACAAGTTTGAAAACATTAAGTCCGCCTTAACATTCAAGTGATTAATGCCTATGACAAGGCGTGGAAGCAGTCTGTTAGCAACAAGTTTGGAAGCACTATGGCCGCATAAAACATGTAAAACAAGTTTTAAAAAACTCTATTTCAGCATTAAAGATTCCTTGAGTACTATACATAAACAAGGCTTAAAAGCAGTCGGTTAACAATGGGGCTAGCTCGCTTAGTAGCGGTAATTCCGCCGAAGAAACACATGCAACTAAGGTACAGCAAAAGCCTTAAATACAAGTTTAAAAATCACTAATACAAGTTTTAAAATCACTAATTCAGCGTTAATCATTCATTGCGTACAATGCATTAAAAGGCAAAAAGCAGTCAGCTAACAAGTTTAAATATCACTAATGCAGCATTAAACATTCATTGCGTATTACGCATTAGAGGTTAAAACCAGTCAGCTTAACCATGGAGGCTAGCTCGCGTAATGGCGGTAATTCCGCTGAAGATACATATTCAACTAAAATACATAGCTAGTGGCTAATAGAGACAGGTAGACCCACAGATCTACCGGATTTAGCAAACAAAAAAGCTCTGTATTCTACCTACCAGTGGGAAGTAAGGACGCTGTACAGGAGCAGACAGCTGCTGGGGACACACACGCGGGAGAGGAAATAGAGGAAGTGGCGTGGGCTAGATGGGGGGTATATATAACATCCTAATGGAATACGATCATAGGATCCATGGAGGGGGGGGAGGGACTGAGGTAGGTGGGCGGAGCAGCAGCTAGGTAAGCGCTGGGCAATCCCTAAGTAGTACTGGGATGAGTGACACAGGACTAGGGGGCAGGTTAGGATGGGATAGAGACTGGCAAATTGATAGGGCAAAAGACGATTGGTAGGGGAGAATAACCAAGAGAATGAGGAGTAGAGAGGAGACAATCAGAGGTGCAGGTAGCTTTAGTTAAGTATGTAAGAGCAGTAGGGGGGAGGGTTAGGCAGGATGGTGGATATCCAGGAATAGGAAAAGTGCAGTAAGGTAAGAGGGGAGAAATCTGAAGAGGAGTAGTGTAGTGCTGAGAGGGATAGATGTTAAGGGAAAAGGGAGATAATAAGATGAAGAGGTGAGACAGGGATAGAGTAAAAATGAAGAGAAGAATGAGGGAGAGGGATTAGAGCGCCACCTAGTGGACAACGGTGGTATAGGGAGAAAAAGGTGAAGGTGTAGGAAGACTCAGCTAGTCAGGAGCTCTGGAAAGACCAGTGACAGTGAGGCAGGACAGACAGAGCAGAGTTGCTGGCTTAAGTGGTAGCTAGAAGAGGGGAAGGGAGGAGGAGAAGGAGGTGGAGGGTGGGGAAGAGCAGCTGAAACTCAGATTCAGGGTAGCCTTAGGACACTGGTAGGGCAGAAAACAAGAGACCTACAGCACAAGAGGTTAGATACTAATAACCTACTTTCTTCCTTCTTTAATTTGAGGATGTCAGAAGAGACAGTCAGGTGGGTGCAGCCAAAGCAGTGTGGACGGGCCACTAGGTCCCAATAGAGCTTGAGGTTAAGAAGAGATTCAGGTCCTTGTAGAGCTAGGAACTTAGGTAAGGGAGGGAGAGAAATATAATGGTGGAAACAAAGGTTAGCATAGTAAGCATTGGTACGTGAGTGCAAACACTGTTGTAACAATATTATACTTTCATTCATCCTATAGTAAAATCTAGTATTTGTAGGTTTATGAGCAGTGTTATGGTGTATCTAGTGGTTAATCTACAGTAAAACCCTTAGGTAATACATTTAAAAAAGATAATACTTTAAGGACTAAGGTATAGACACTAAGCTTGCCACCAAGCAGCAGCAGTGTTTGGATGCAATAATGTTAACAGAGACATTTAACAGTAGTAATTCTGAAGCAGTCCTACATACAGTTGTATTGTACTTACTTAGCAATTCTAGAATTCAAGCACTATCATACTAACAAATACAATCAAGCACAAATAGCAGTGTCAGCGGTTACACATTCTAGAGGCTAGATTAGGAACATTTAGTAAGCCAGAGGTAACAAAAAGTGTCTTAACACTAGCTCCGCTTAAAGTATACAAAGCTACGACACCTTAATAAGGTGTAATGGCCGTCCGCTAAATCGCGGAGGCTAGATGGAGTAGAACGGTAATTCCGCTAAAAGTACCAACAAGTTTGAAAACATTAAGTCCGCCTTAACATTCAAGTGATTAATGCCTATGACAAGGCGTGGAAGCAGTCTGTTAGCAACAAGTTTGGAAGCACTATGGCCGCATAAAACATGTAAAACAAGTTTTAAAAAACTCTATTTCAGCATTAAAGATTCCTTGAGTACTATACATAAACAAGGCTTAAAAGCAGTCGGTTAAGAATGGGGCTAGCTCGCTTAGTAGCGGTAATTCCGCCGAAGAAACACATGCAACTAAGGTACAGCAAAAGCCTTAAATACAAGTTTAAAAATCACTAATACAAGTTTTAAAATCACTAATTCAGCGTTAATCATTCATTGCATACAATGCATTAAAAGGCAAAAAGCAGTCAGCTAACAAGTTTAAATATCACTAATGCAGCATTAAACATTCATTGCGTACTACGCATTAGAGGTTAAAAACAGTCAGCTTAACCATGGAGGCTAGCTCGCGTAATGGCGGTAATTCCGCTGAAGATACATATTCAACTAAAATACATAGCTAGTGGCTAATAGAGACAGGTAGACCCTCAGATCTACCGGATTTAGCAAACAAAAAAGCTCTGTATTCTACCTACCAGTGGGAAGTAAGGACGCTGTACAGGAGCAGACAGCTGCTGGGGACACACACGGGAGAGGAAATAGAGGAAGTGGCGTGGGCTAGATGGGGGGTATATATAACATCCTAGTGGAATACGATCATAGGATCCATGGAGGGGGGGGGACTGAGGTAGGTGGGCGGAGCAGCAGCTAGGTAAGCGCTGGGCAATCCCTAAGTAGTACTGGGATGAGTGACACAGGACTAGGAGGCAGGTTAGGATGGGATAGAGACTGGCAAATTGATAGGGCAAAAGACGATTGGTAGGGGAGAATAACCAAGAGAATGAGGAGTAGAGAGGAGACAATCAGAGGTGCAGGTAGCTTTAGTTAAGTATGTAAGAGCAGTAGGGGAGGGTTAGGCAGGATGGTGGATATCCAGGAATAGGAAAAGTGCAGTAAGGTAAGAGGGGAGAAATCTGGAGAGGAGTAGTGTAGTGCTGAGAGGGATAGATGTTAAGGGAAAAGGGAGATAATAAGATGAAGAGGTGAGACAGGGATAGAGTAAAAATGAAGAGAAGAATGAGGGAGAGGGATTAGAGCGCCACCTAGTGGACAACGGTGGTATAGGGAGAAAAAGGTGAAGGTGTAGGAAGACTCAGCTAGTCAGGAGCTCTGGAAAGACCAGTGACAGTGAGGCAGGACAGACAGAGCAGAGTTGCTGGCTTAAGTGGTAGCTAGAAGAGGGGAAGGGAGGAGGAGAAGGAGGTGGAGGGTTGGGAAGAGCAGCTGAAACTCAGATTCAGGGTAGCCTTAGGACACTGGTAGGGCAGAAAACAAGAGACCTACAGCACAAGAGGTTAGATACTAATAACCTACTTTCTTCCTTCTTTAATTTGAGGATGTCAGAAGAGACAGTCAGGTGGGTGCAGCCAAAGCAGTGTGGACGGGCCACTAGGTCCCAATAGAGCTTGAGGTTAAGAAGAGATTCAGGTCCTTGTAGAGCTAGGAACTTAGGTAAGGGAGGGAGAGAAATATAATGGTGGAAACAAAGGTTAGCATAGTAAGCATTGGTACGTAGTGCAAACACTGTTGTAACAATATTATACTTTCATTCATCCTATAGTAAAATCTAGTATTTGTAGGTTTATGAGCAGTGTTATGGTGTATCTAGTGGTTAATCTACAGTAAAACCCTTAGGTAATACATTTAAAAAAGATAGTACTTTAAGGACTAAGGTATAGACACTAAGCTTGCCACCAAGCAGCAGCAGTGTTTGGATGCAATAATGTTAACAGAGACATTTAACAGTAGTAATTTACGAAGCAGTCCTACATACAGTTGTATTGTACTTACTTAGCAATTCTAGAATTCAAGCACTATCATACTAACAAATACAATCAAGCACAAATAGCAGTGTCAGCGGTTACACATTCTAGAGGCTAGATTAGGAACATTTAGTAAGCCAGAGGTAACAAAAAGTGTCTTAACACTAGCTCCGCTTAAAGTATACAAAAGCTACGACACCTTAATAAGGTGTAATGGCCGTCCGCTAAATCGCGGAGGCTAGATGGAGTAGAACGGTAATTCCGCTAAAAGTACCAACAAGTTTGAAAACATTAAGTCCGCCTTAACATTCAAGTGATTAATGCCTATGACAAGGCGTGGAAGCAGTCTGTTAGCAACAAGTTTGGAAGCACTATGGCCGCATAAAACATGTAAAACAAGTTTTAAAAAACTCTATTTCAGCATTAAAGATTCCTTGAGTACTATACATAAACAAGGCTTAAAAGCAGTCGGTTAACAATGGGGCTAGCTCGCTTAGTAGCGGTAATTCCGCCGAAGAAACACATGCAACTAAGGTACAGCAAAATCCTTAAATACAAGTTTAAAAATCACTAATACAAGTTTTAAAATCACTAATTCAGCGTTAATCATTCATTGCGTACAATGCATTAAAAGGCAAAAAGCAGTCAGCTAACAAGTTTAAATATCACTAATGCAGCATTAAACATTCATTGCGTACTACGCATTAGAGGTTAAAAACAGTCAGCTTAACCATGGAGGCTAGCTCGCGTAATGGCGGTAATTCTGCTGAAGATACATATTCAACTAAAATACATAGCTAGTGGCTAATAGAGACAGGTAGACCCTCAGATCTACCGGATTTAGCAAACAAAAAAGCTCTGTATTCTACCTACCAGTGGGAAGTAAGGACGCTGTACAGGAGCAGACAGCTGCTGGGGACACACACGCGGGAGAGGAAATAGAGGAAGTGGCGTGGGCTAGATGGGGGGTATATATAACATCCTAGTGGAATACGATCATAGGATCCATGGAGGGGGGGAGGGACTGAGGTAGGTGGGCGGAGCAGCAGCTAGGTAAGCGCTGGGCAATCCCTAAGTAGTACTGGGATGAGTGACACAGGACTAGGAGGCAGGTTAGGATGGGATAGAGACTGGCAAATTGATAGGGCAAAAGACGATTGGTAGGGGAGAATAACCAAGAGAATGAGGAGTAGAGAGGAGACAATCAGAGGTGCAGGTAGCTTTAGTTAAGTATGTAAGAGCAGTAGGGGGGAGGGTTAGGCAGGATGGTGGATATCCAGGAATAGGAAAAGTGCAGTAAGGTAAGAGGGGAGAAATCTGGAGAGGAGTAGTGTAGTGCTGAGAGGGATAGATGTTAAGGGAAAAGGGAGATAATAAGATGAAGAGGTGAGACAGGGATAGAGTAAAAATAAGAGAAGAATGAGGGAGAGGGATTAGAGCGCCACCTAGTGGACAACGATGGTATAGGGAGAAAAAGGTGAAGGTGTAGGAAGACTCAGCTAGTCAGGAGCTCTGGAAAGACCAGTGACAGTGAGGCAGGACAGACAGAGCGGAGTTGCTGGCTTAAGTGGTAGCTAGAAGAGGGGAAGGGAGGAGGAGAAGGAGGTGGAGGGTGGGGAAGAGCAGCTGAAACTCAGATTCAGGGTAGCCTTAGGACACTGGTAGGGCAGAAAACAAGAGACCTACAGCACAAGAGGTTAGATACTAATAACCTACTTTCTTCCTTCTTTAATTTGAGGATGTCAGAAGAGACAGTCAGGTGGGTGCAGCCAAAGCAGTGTGGACGGGCCACTAGGTCCCAATAGAGCTTGAGGTTAAGAAGAGATTCAGGTCCTTGTAGAGCTAGGAACTTAGGTAAGGGAGGGAGAGAAATATAATGGTGGAAACAAAGGTTAGCATAGTAAGCATTGGTACGTAGTGCAAACACTGTTGTAACAATATTATACTTTCATTCATCCTATAGTAAAATCTAGTATTTGTAGGTTTATGAGCAGTGTTATGGTGTATCTAGTGGTTAATCTACAGTAAAACCCTTAGGTAATACATTTAAAAAAGATAGTACTTTAAGGACTAAGGTATAGACACTAAGCTTGCCACCAAGCAGCAGCAGTGTTTGGATGCAATAATGTTAACAGAGACATTTAACAGTAGTAATTTACGAAGCAGTCCTACATACAGTTGTATTGTACTTACTTAGCAATTCTAGAATTCAAGCACTATCATACTAACAAATACAATCAAGCACAAATAGCAGTGTCAGCGGTTACACATTCTAGAGGCTAGATTAGGAACATTTAGTAAGCCAGAGGTAACAAAAAGTGTCTTAACACTAGCTCCGCTTAAAGTATACAAAGCTACGACACCTTAATAAGGTGTAATGGCCGCTAAATCGCGGAGGCTAGATGGAGTAGAACGGTAATTCCACTAAAAGTACCAACAAGTTTGAAAACATTAAGTCCGCCTTAACATTCAAGTGATTAATGCCTATGACAAGGCGTGGAAGCAGTCTGTTAGCAACAAGTTTGGAAGCACTATGGCCATAAAACATGTAAAACAAGTTTTAAAAACTCTATTTCAGCATTAAAGATTCCTTGAGTACTATACATAAACAAGGCTTAAAAGCAGTCGGTTAACAATGGGGCTAGCTCGCTTAGTAGCGGTAATTCCGCCGAAGAAACACATGCAACTAAGGTACAGCAAAAGCCTTAAATACAAGTTTAAAAATCACTAATACAAGTTTTAAAATCACTAATTCAGCGTTAATCATTCATTGCGTACAATGCATTAAAAGGCAAAAAGCAGTCAGCTAACAAGTTTAAATATCACTAATGCAGCATTAAACATTCATTGCTTACTACGCATTAGAGGTTAAAAACAGTCAGCTTAACCATGGAGGCTAGCTCGCGTAATGGCGGTAATTCCGCTGAAGATACATATTCAACTAAAATACATAGCTAGTGGCTAATAGAGACAGGTAGACCCTCAGATCTACCGGATTTAGCAAACAAAAAAGCTCTGTATTCTACCTACCAGTGGGAAGTAAGGACGCTGTACAGGAGCAGACAGCTGCTGGGGACACACACGCGGGAGAGGAAATTGAGGAAGTGGCGTGGGCTAGATGGGGGGTATATATAACATCCTAATGGAATACGATCATAGGATCCATGGAGGGGACTGAGGTAGGTGGGCGGAGCAGCAGCTAGGTAAGCGCTGGGCAATCCCTAAGTAGTACTGGGATGAGTGACACAGGACTAGGAGGCAGGTTAGGATGGGATAGAGACTGGCAAATTGATAGGGCAAAAGACGATTGGTAGGGGAGAATAACCAAGAGAATGAGGAGTAGAGAGGAGACAATCAGAGGTGCAGGTAGCTTTAGTTAAGTATGTAAGAGCAGTAGGGGGGAGGGTTAGGCAGGATGGTGGATATCCAGGAATAGGAAAAGTGCAGTAAGGTAAGAGGCGAGAAATCTGGAGAGGAGTAGTGTAGTGCTGAGAGGGATAGATGTTAAGGGAAAAGGGAGATAATAAGATGAAGAGGTGAGACAGGGATAGAGTAAAAATAAGAGAAGAATGAGGGAGAGGGATTAGAGCGCCACCTAGTGGACAACGGTGGTATAGGGAGAAAAAGGTGAAGGTGTAGGAAGACTCAGCTAGTCAGGAGCTCTGGAAAGACCAGTGACAGTGAGGCAAGTCAGACAGAGCGGAGTTGCTGGCTTAAGTGGTAGCTAGAAGAGGGGAAGGGAGGAGGAGAAGGAGGTGGAGGGTGGGGAAGAGCAGCTGAAACTCAGATTCAGGGTAGCCTTAGGACAATGGTAGGGCAGAAAACAAGAGACCTACAGCACAAGAGGTTAGATACTAATAACCTACTTTCTTCCTTCTTTAATTTGAGGATGTCAGAAGAGACAGTCAGGTGGGTGCAGCCAAAGCAGTGTGGACGGGCCACTAGGTCCCAATAGAGCTTGAGGTTAAGAAGAGATTCAGGTCCTTGTAGAGCTAGGAACTTAGGTAAGGGAGGAGAGAAATATAATGGTGGAAACAAAGGTTAGCATAGTAAGCATTGGTATAGTGCAAACACTGTTGTAACAATATTATACTTTCATTCATCCTATAGTAAAATCTAGTATTTGTAGGTTTATGAGCAGTGTTATGGTGTATCTAGTGGTTAATCTACAGTAAAACCCTTAGGTAATACATTTAAAAAGATAGTACTTTAAGGACTAAGGTATAGACACTAAGCTTGCCACCAAGCAGCAGCAGTGTTTGGATGCAATAATGTTAACAGAGACATTTAACAGTAGTAATTTACGAAGCAGTCCTACATACAGTTGTATTGTACTTACTTAGCAATTCTAGAATTCAAGCACTATCATACTAACAAATACAATCAAGCACAAATAGCAGTGTCAGCGGTTACACATTCTAGAGGCTAGATTAGGAACATTTAGTAAGCCAGAGGTAATAAAAAGTGTCTTAACACTAGCTCCGCTTAAAGTATACAAAAGCTACGACACCTTAATAAGGTGTAATGGCCGTCCGCTAAATCATGGAGGCTAGATGGAGTAGAACGGTAATTCCGCTAAAAGTACCAACAAGTTTGAAAACATTAAGTCCGCCTTAACATTCAAGTGATTAATGCCTATGACAAGGCGTGGAAGCAGTCTGTTAGCAACAAGTTTGGAAGCACTATGGCCACATAAAACATGTAAAACAAGTTTTAAAAAACTCTATTTCAGCATTAAAGATTCCTTGAGTACTATACATAAACAAGGCTTAAAAGCAGTCGGTTAACAATGGGGCTAGCTCGCTTAGTAGCGGTAATTCCCAAGAAACACATGCAACTAAGGTACAGCAAAAGCCTTAAATACAAGTTTAAAAATCACTAATACAAGTTTTAAAATCACTAATTCAGCGTTAATCATTCATTGCATACAATGCATTAAAAGGCAAAAAGCAGTCAGCTAACAAGTTTAAATATCACTAATGCAGCATTAAACATTCATTGCTTACTACGCATTAGAGGTTAAAAACAGTCAGCTTAACCATGGAGGCTAGCTCGCGTAATGGCGGTAATTCCGCTGAAGATACATATTCAACTAAAATACATAGCTAGTGGCTAATAGAGACAGGTAGACCCTCAGATCTACCGGATTTAGCAAACAAAAAAGCTCTGTATTCTACCTACCAGTGGGAAGTAAGGACGCTGTACAGGAGCAGACAGCTGCTGGGGACACACACGCGGGAGAGGAAATTGAGGAAGTGGCGTGGGCTAGATGGGGGGTATATATAACATCCTAATGGAATACGATCATAGGATCCATGGAGGGGGGGAGGGACTGAGGTAGGTGGGCGGAGCAGCAGCTAGGTAAGCGCTGGGCAATCCCTAAGTAGTACTGGGATGAGTGACACAGGACTAGGAGGCAGGTTAGGATGGGATAGAGACTGGCAAATTGATAGGGCAAAAGACGATTGGTAGGGGAGAATAACCAAGAGAATGAGGAGTAGAGAGGAGACAATCAGAGGTGCAGGTAGCTTTAGTTAAGTATGTAAGAGCAGTAGGGGGGAGGGTTAGGCAGGATGGTGGATATCCAGGAATAGGAAAAGTGCAGTAAGGTAAGAGGGAGAAATCTGGAGAGGAGTAGTGTAGTGCTGAGAGGGATAGATGTTAAGGGAAAAGGGAGATAATAAGATGAAGAGGTGAGACAGGGATAGAGTAAAATGAAGAGAAGAATGAGGGAGAGGGATTAGAGCGCCACCTAGTGGACAACGGTGGTATAGGGAGAAAAAGGTGAAGGTGTAGGAAGACTCAGCTAGTCAGGAGCTCTGGAAAGACCAGTGACAGTGAGGCAGGACAGACAGAGCGGAGTTGCTGGCTTAAGTGGTAGCTAGAAGAGGGGAAGGGAGGAGGAGAAGGAGGTGGAGGGTGGGGAAGAGCAGCTGAAACTCAGATTCAGGGTAGCCTTAGGACACTGGTAGGGCAGAAAACAAGAGACCTACAGCACAAGAGGTTAGATACTAATAACCTACTTTCTTCCTTCTTTAATTTGAGGATGTCAGAAGAGACAGTCAGGTGGGTGCAGCCAAAGCAGTGTGGACGGGCCACTAGGTCCCAATAGAGCTTGAGGTTAAGAAGAGATTCAGGTCCTTGTAGAGCTAGGAACTTAGGTAAGGGAGGGAGAGAAATATAATGGTGGAAACAAAGGTTAGCATAGTAAGCATTGGTACGTGGTGCAAACACTGTTGTAACAATATTATACTTTCATTCATCCTATAGTAAAATCTAGTATTTGTAGGTTTATGAGCAGTGTTATGGTGTATCTAGTGGTTAATCTACAGTAAAACCCTTAGGTAATACATTTAAAAAGATAATACTTTAAGGACTAAGGTATAGACACTAAGCTTGCCACCAAGCAGCAGCAGTGTTTGGATGCAATAATGTTAACAGAGACATTTAACAGTAGTAATTTACGAAGCAGTCCTACATACAGTTGTATTGTACTTACTTAGCAATTCTAGAATTCAAGCACTATCATACTAACAAATACAATCAAGCACAAATAGCAGTGTCAGCGGTTACACATTCTAGAGGCTAGATTAGGAACATTTAGTAAGCCAGAGGTAACAAAAGTGTCTTAACACTAGCTCCGCTTAAAGTATACAAAGCTACGACACCTTAATAAGGTGTAATGGTCCGCTAAATCGCTGGAGGCTAGATGGAGTAGAACGGTAATTCCGCTAAAAGTACCAACAAGTTTGAAAACATTAAGTCCGCCTTAACATTCAAGTGATTAATGCCTATGACAAGGCGTGGAAGCAGTCTGTTAGCAACAAGTTTGGAAGCACTATGGCGCATAAAACATGTAAAACAAGTTTTAAAAACTCTATTTCAGCATTAAAGATTCCTTGAGTACTATACATAAACAAGGCTTAAAAGCAGTCGGTTAACAATGGGGCTAGCTCGCTTAGTAGCGGTAATTCCGCCGAAGAAACACATGCAACTAAGGTACAGCAAAAGCCTTAAATACAAGTTTAAAAATCACTAATACAAGTTTTAAAATCACTAATTCAGCGTTAATCATTCATTGCGTACAATGCATTAAAAGGCAAAAAGCAGTCAGCTAACAAGTTTAAATATCACTAATGCAGCATTAAACATTCATTGCGTACTACGCATTAGAGGTTAAAAACAGTCAGCTTAACCATGGAGGCTAGCTCGCGTAATGGCGGTAATTCCGCTGAAGATACATATTCAACTAAAATACATAGCTAGTGGCTAATAGAGACAGGTAGACCCTCAGATCTACCGGATTTAGCAAACAAAAAAGCTCTGTATTCTACCTACCAGTGGGAAGTAAGGACGCTGTACAGGAGCAGACAGCTGCTGGGGACACACACGCGGTGCAGTATATAGAGGCAGTGGCGTGGGCTAGATGGGGGGTATATATAACATCCTAGTGGAATACGATCATAGGATCCATGGAGGGGGGGGGACTGAGGTAGGTGGGCGGAGCAGCAGCTAGGTAAGCGCTGGGCAATCCCTAAGTAGTACTGGGATGAGTGACACAGGACTAGGAGGCAGGTTAGGATGGGATAGAGACTGGCAAATTGATAGGGCAAAAGACGATTGGTAGGGGAGAATAACCAAGAGAATGAGGAGTAGAGAGGAGACAATCAGAGGTGCAGGTAGCTTTAGTTAAGTATGTAAGAGCAGTAGGGGGGAGGGTTAGGCAGGATGGTGGATATCCAGGAATAGGAAAAGTGCAGTAAGGTAAGAGGGGAGAAATCTGGAGAGGAGTAGTGTAGTGCTGAGAGGGATAGATGTTAAGGGAAAAGGGAGATAATAAGATGAAGAGGTGAGACAGGGATAGAGTAAAATGAAGAGAAGAATGAGGGAGAGGGATTAGAGCGCCACCTAGTGGACAACGGTGGTATAGGGAGAAAAAGGTGAAGGTGTAGGAAGACTCAGCTAGTCAGGAGCTCTGGAAAGACCAGTGACAGTGAGGCAGGACAGACAGAGCGGAGTTGCTGGCTTAAGTGGTAGCTAGAAGTAGAGAAGTTAGGAGGAGAAGGAGGTGGAGGGTGGGGAAGAGCAGCTGAAACTCAGATTCAGGGTAGCCTTAGGACACTGGTAGGGCAGAAAACAAGAGACCTACAGCACAAGAGGTTAGATACTAATAACCTACTTTCTTCCTTCTTTAATTTGAGGATGTCAGAAGAGACAGTCAGGTGGGTGCAGCCAAAGCAGTGTGGACGGGCCACTAGGTCCCAATAGAGCTTGAGGTTAAGAAGAGATTCAGGTCCTTGTAGAGCTAGGAACTTAGGTAAGGGAGGGAGAGAAATATAATGGTGGAAACAAAGGTTAGCATAGTAAGCATTGGTACGTAGTGCAAACACTGTTGTAACAATATTATACTTTCATTCATCCTATAGTAAAATCTAGTATTTGTAGGTTTATGAGCAGTGTTATGGTGTATCTAGTGGTTAATCTACAGTAAAACCCTTAGGTAATACATTTAAAAAGATAGTACTTTAAGGACTAAGGTATAGACACTAAGCTTGCCACCAAGCAGCAGCAGTGTTTGGATGCAATAATGTTAACAGAGACATTTAACAGTAGTAATTTACGAAGCAGTCCTACATACAGTTGTATTGTACTTACTTAGCAATTCTAGAATTCAAGCACTATCATACTAACAAATACAATCAAGCACAAATAGCAGTGTCAGCGGTTACACATTCTAGAGGCTAGATTAGGAACATTTAGTAAGCCAGAGGTAACAAAAGTGTCTTAACACTAGCTCCGCTTAAAGTATACAAAGCTACGACACCTTAATAAGGTGTAATGGTCCCGCTAAATCATGGAGGGTAGATGGAGTAGAACGGTAATTCCGTTAAAAGTACCAACAAGTTTGAAAACATTAAGTCCGCCTTAACATTCAAGTGATTAATGCCTATGACAAGGCGTGGAAGCAGTCTGTTAGCAACAAGTTTGGAAGCACTATGGCCGCATAAAACATGTAAAACAAGTTTTAAAAACTCTATTTCAGCATTAAAGATTCCTTGAGTACTATACATAAACAAGGCTTAAAAGCAGTCGGTTAACAATGGGGCTAGCTCGCTTAGTCGCGGTAATTCCGCCGAAGAAACACATGCAACTAAGGTACAGCAAAAGCCTTAAATACAAGTTTAAAAATCGCTAATACAAGTTTTAAAATCACTAATTCAGCGTTAATCATTCATTGCGTACAATGCATTAAAAGGCAAAAAGCAGTCAGCTAACAAGTTTAAATATCACTAATGCAGCATTAAACATTCATTGCGTACTATGCATTAGAGGTTAAAAACAGTCAGCTTAACCATGGAGGCTAGCTCGCGTAATGGCGGTAATTCCGCTGAAGATACATATTCAACTAAAATACATAGCTAGTGGCTAATAGAGACAGGTAGACCCTCAGATCTACCGGATTTAGCAAACAAAAAAGCTCTGTATTCTACCTACCAGTGGGAAGTAAGGACGCTGTACAGGAGCAGACAGCTGCTGGGGACACACACGCGGGAGAGGAAATAGAGGAAGTGGCGTGGGCTAGATGGGGGGTATATATAACATCCTAGTGGAATACGATCATAGGATCCATGGAGGGGGGGGGACTGAGGTAGGTGGGCGGAGCAGCAGCTAGGTAAGCGCTGGGCAATCCCTAAGTAGTACTGGGATGAGTGACACAGGACTAGGAGGCAGGTTAGGATGGGATAGAGACTGGCAAATTGATAGGGCAAAAGACGATTGGTAGGGGAGAATAACCAAGAGAATGAGGAGTAGAGAGGAGACAATCAGAGGTGCAGGTAGCTTTAGTTAAGTATGTAAGAGCAGTAGGGGGGAGGGTTAGGCAGGATGGTGGATATCCAGGAATAGGAAAAGTGCAGTAAGGTAAGAGGGGAGAAATCTGGAGAGGAGTAGTGTAGTGCTGAGAGGGATAGATGTTAAGGGAAAAGGGAGATAATAAGATGAAGAGGTGAGACAGGGATAGAGTAAAAATAAGAGAAGAATGAGGGAGAGGGATTAGACCGCCACCTAGTGGACAACGGTGGTATAGGGAGAAAAAGGTGAAGGTGTAGGAAGACTCAGCTAGTCAGGAGCTCTGGAAAGACCAGTGACAGTGAGGCAGGACAGACAGAGCGGAGTTGCTGGCTTAAGTGGTAGCTAGAAGAGGGGAAGGGAGGAGGAGAAGGAGGTGGAGGGTGGGGAAGAGCAGCTGAAACTCAGATTCAGGGTAGCCTTAGGACACTGGTAGGGCAGAAAACAAGAGACCTACAGCACAAGAGGTTAGATACTAATAACCTACTTTCTTCCTTCTTTAATTTGAGGATGTCAGAAGAGACAGTCAGGTGGGTGCAGCCAAAGCAGTGTGGACGGGCCACTAGGTCCCAATAGAGCTTGAGGTTAAGAAGAGATTCAGGTCCTTGTAGAGCTAGGAACTTAGGTAAGGGAGGGAGAGAAATATAATGGTGGAAACAAAGGTTAGCATAGTAAGCATTGGTACGTAGTGCAAACACTGTTGTAACAATATTATACTTTCATTCATCCTATAGTAAAATCTAGTATTTGTAGGTTTATGAGCAGTGTTATGGTGTATCTAGTGGTTAATCTACAGTAAAACCCTTAGGTAATACATTTAAAAAAGATAGTACTTTAAGGACTAAGGTATAGACACTAAGCTTGCCACCAAGCAGCAGCAGTGTTTGGATGCAATAATGTTAACAGAGACATTTAACAGTAGTAATTTACGAAGCAGTCCTACATACAGTTGTATTGTACTTACTTAGCAATTCTAGAATTCAAGCACTATCATACTAACAAATACAATCAAGCACAAATAGCAGTGTCAGCGGTTACACATTCTAGAGGCTAGATTAGGAACATTTAGTAAGCCAGAGGTAACAAAAAGTGTCTTAACACTAGCTCCGCTTAAAGTATACAAAAGCTACGACACCTTAATAAGGTGTAATGGCCGTCCGCTAAATCGCGGAGGCTAGATGGAGTAGAACGGTAATTCCGCTAAAAGTACCAACAAGTTTGAAAACATTAAGTCCGCCTTAACATTCAAGTGATTAATGCCTATGACAAGGCGTGGAAGCAGTCTGTTAGCAACAAGTTTGGAAGCACTATGGCCGCATAAAACATGTAAAACAAGTTTTAAAAAACTCTATTTCAGCATTAAAGATTCCTTGAGTACTATACATAAACAAGGCTTAAAAGCAGTCGGTTAACAATGGGGCTAGCTCGCTTAGTAGCGGGAATTCCATGAAGAAACACATGCAACTAAGGTACAGCAAAAGCCTTAAATACAAGTTTAAAATCACTAATACAAGTTTTAAAATCACTAATTCAGCGTTAATCATTCATTGCGTACAATGCATTAAAAGGCAAAAAGCAGTCAGCTAACAAGTTTAAATATCACTAATGCAGCATTAAACATTCATTGCGTACTACGCATTAGAGGTTAAAAACAGTCAGCTTAACCATGGAGGCTAGCTCGCGTAATGGCGGTAATTCCGCTGAAGATACATATTCAACTAAAATACATAGCTAGTGGCTAATAGAGACAGGTAGACCCTCAGATCTACCGGATTTAGCAAACAAAAAAGCTCTGTATTCTACCTACCAGTGGGAAGTAAGGACGCTGTACAGGAGCAGACAGCTGCTGGGGACACACACGCGGGAGAGGAAATAGAGGAAGTGGCGTGGGCTAGATGGGGGGTATATATAACATCCTAGTGGAATACGATCATAGGATCCATGGAGGGGGGGAGGGACTGAGGTAGGTGGGCGGAGCAGCAGCTAGGTAAGCGCTGGGCAATCCCTAAGTAGTACTGGGATGAGTGACACAGGACTAGGAGGCAGGTTAGGATGGGATAGAGACTGGCAAATTGATAGAGCAAAAGACGATTAGTAGGGGAGAATAACCAAGAGAATGAGGAGTAGAGAGGAGACAATCAGAGGTGCAGGTAGCTTTAGTTAAGTATGTAAGAGCAGTAGGGGGTGGGTTAGGCAGGATGGTGGATATCCAGGAATAGGAAAAGTGCAGTAAGGTAAGAGGGGAGAAATCTGGAGAGGAGTAGTGTAGTGCTGAGAGGGATAGATGTTAAGGGAAAAGGGAGATAATAAGATGAAGAGGTGAGACAGGGATAGAGTAAAAATAAGAGAAGAATGAGGGAGAGGGATTAGAGCGCCACCTAGTGGACAACGGTGGTATAGGGAGAAAAAGGTGAAGGTGTAGGAAGACTCAGCTAGTCAGGAGCTCTGGAAAGACCAGTGACAGTGAGGCAGGACAGACAGAGCGGAGTTGCTGGCTTAAGTGGTAGCTAGAAGAGGGGAAGGGAGGAGGAGAAGGAGGTGGAGGGTGGGGAAGAGCAGCTGAAACTCAGATTCAGGGTAGCCTTAGGACACTGGTAGGGCAGAAAACAAGAGACCTACAGCACAAGAGGTTAGATACTAATAACCTACTTTCTTCCTTCTTTAATTTGAGGATGTCAGAAGAGACAGTCAGGTGGGTGCAGCCAAAGCAGTGTGGACGGGCCACTAGGTCCCAATAGAGCTTGAGGTTAAGAAGAGATTCAGGTCCTTGTAGAGCTAGGAATTTCTTCCTTCTTTAATTTGAGGATGTCAGAAGAGACAGTCAGGTGGGTGCAGTAATCTATGTCTACATTGAAGATATACTTTAAGATTGTAAGAATGTCTTTTTCTCACATTGACTGCATTATTAGTAATGATTTGTAAATATTGGATACTTGCATAATGTTGTAAATACCAACAAAAATATATATGTCACCCTTGTTTGAATTTTTACCTCTGTAATGGATTTACTGCATTGCATAATGTTTCTGGAGCTTTTCTACCCAGGCCTCCACTGAATAAGGGCTACTTGCAGCTCAGTCAGACTATTCCCAGTCAACAAATGTAAAATAAAATAAATAAATAAAATTACACAGTAGGATTTGTCACCTTTTGAGAAGGGCCTTAAAGTAGCTGATAGGGGTTCTGTTGGCAGTGATAACTATCTTATGGTCTGGGCAGAAGGGAGCACAGCTAGTAAACCTGTGCCAGCCTTTCCCAGGTGTGTGTTTCTGTATAAATCAAATTTCAAAGTGTGTGTGTGTGTGTGTGTGTGTGTGTGTGTGTGTGTGTGTGTGTGTGTGTGTGTGTGTGTGTGTGTGTGTGTGTGTATGTGTGTGTGTCAGCTACTTGGGGAGGCAAACGAAGAACTGGTTGGACAGAAAGAGTGTTGTGAGGACTTGGATTGGAACTCTGGCTAAGGACTCAACTCTATAGCTGTGCCAGTGGGCAATCTTATTGGGGATTTGGAGAAAGAAGGAGAACCCAACCTCAGACTGTGAGCTCTGTGTGCTATTAAGGAAAATTGTAGTTTACTATATGTGTACTTGTCATCCTCCTATTGTGTACGTCCCTCACTGGTGCTAGTGGTGAGGATTGAGGCACCTTGATTACTGGGCCAGTGCAGAGGTGTCACATATTAATTGGTGGACAGTGGTGAGTTAGCCACATCACATATTAATTGGCTTATAGTGGTGTGGATATTGAATTCCTGTAGCCTGTGTACAGTGGTCACTGAAGGTGTTTCTATTCTCAATCAGCCATGCAGTGAACATTCAGAGTTCATATCACAATTGTCTTATTTTCTTTTGTTACCTTAGTTAGTCCCGGACAGCAGGCAAGCATGTCAGCAGAGGAGTATGGCAAGCTGACAAGGAACCATTTGGCTGAAATGTGGCAGGCTAAAGGACTGGTGCATGCCAACTTGACTAAAGAAGACATGATTGCAGCTTTAGACACAGCTGCATTGCAGAATAGAAACCAGGAGGACAATCAGTGACCTTGGAGATGTACAACTCTCAGAAAATGGACAGCTCAACCTTTCCACAGAGGACTTTAAAAAATCCATCTGGAGTTAAAGAGACTTGAGCTAGAGGCCAAACATTTGGAAATAGAGGCAGCAGAAAGACTGAGGCATCTAGAGATGGAGAAAAATGGAAACTGCAATGTTCTAAAGGCTAAGGAAAATGAGAAACTGCAACACCTGGAAGCTGAGGAAAAGGAGAGGCAGAGGCAACATGAAAAGGAGATGCTGACTCTTCACCAGAGTCATGGAGGTAATGGGGAAGGGAGTAACTGAACCCCAGAAGTAACAATGGTCAGTAAATTTCTTCCACAAATTACAGATGGGGATGATTTTGTTAGTTTCATTCATATGTTTGAGAGGGTATGTAAACAGTATAATGTTGACCTAGGGCTCTGGGTACGGTTCCTGACTCCCTTATTCCATGGTAAAGCTGTAACTGTTAATTTCTAAACTGATACTGATTGTTTAAATCGTAATGTTGTAAAGAACTGTCTTTTAGAATGTTTTAAGTTAACGCTTGAAGCTTATAGGAAAATGTTTTGTGAGCATAGATGCAAGGCAGATGAAAGTATGTGTGAATATGTTGCTGAACTAAGCACTTATTCTAACAGATGGGGAGTGGATGTCAGGTCACCACTTTTGAAGGGCTGGCTGACCTTTTGGTGAGGTAACAAGCCCTTAGCACTTTGCCTGAGGACATGATAATCTGGTTAGCTGATAGGCAATGCACCACTGCAGATGAGTTGGGGAAGAAGGGAGACCTATACCTAGCAAGCAGGGCATCACTGCACAGGAAAGGGACACCCAGTGCTACTCTTGGGTCTAAGGAAACCCATGGTGGGCAGCCCAGACTGCCCCAAAAGAGTCTGCCAGTAGCAGAGGAAGCCACTGGTCCAGGTACATGTTCAGGAACAAGGGTTAAATGTTTTATATGCAACCAGTGGGGCCATGTAACTTATAGATGTCCATGGAGGCAAGGTGGGGAACAAAAGGTAGGAGAGCCAGTAAGTGGGAATGATAAAATGTCAACAGTATGCATGCAGTTACATGCAGTCAGGCTTGGAGACAAGCATGTGGGTTTGGTAGCCTTGGGGAGACCCAGACTGACCACACACTTGCAGTCAGGACTGGTGAGGTGGTTACTTCACAGAGGGAGCTACCCTGTAGAGTGAGACTGAAGGTGAGTCACAGCTGCTTGTGGGTACTGATGTTCCCTTGGACAGACTGACTTGCAAGGGCAGAGGGCAGAGGGCAGAGGTGAGTAGTAGTACCCAGGCTGACATTGAGGCACCACTGTCAGAGGATACCAGACTTCCTGTGGAAGGGGAGTTGGGAAGGGTTACAAAGAGAGAGCTGAGACAGGCTCAGCTCTCAGACCCTACATTACAAGGCCTGAGAGAGGTAGTTAGTGAGGCACCTGATTCTTAAGGGAAGGGGGAATCTATATATTGGGACAAAGGGGTTACTGTACAGAGGGTAGACCCCTGAGGGGGGGCTGGAGGGTGAGAGAATACAGCAATTACTAGTGGCCAGAGCCTTCTGTCTGGCACTTCTAGCCGTAGCCCAGGATACTCCCTTTGCAGGTCATATGGGCATAACTTACAAAGAGACGTATTATGCAGAACTTTTATTGGCCTGGGATGTCCAGAGATGTAACAGGGTATTGCAAGACCTGTGAACAGTGCCAAAAGGTAGGAAAGGCAGAAGACAAGGTGAAACCTCCTTTGATGCCTTTGCCTTTGACTGAGGAGCCATTTCAGAGGGTAGCTATGGATATTGTGGGGCCTCTGAGTACACAGAGTTCCACAGGGAAAATGTTTATCCTAGTGGTAGTAGATTATGCTATGAGATAACCTGGGGCAGTGGCTCTGACCTCCATTGAGGCAGAAAAGGTGGCAAATGCTTTGTTACAGATTTTCAGCAAGGTAGATTTCCCAAAATAAATACTGACTGACAGAGGTGCAAATTTCATGTCAGACCTGCTGGCTTGTCCGTGGAAGTACTGTGGGGTGAAGCACCTAAAGATGACTCCCTACCCTCCCCAGACTAATGGTCTTGTTGAGAGGTTAAACTCTACACAAAAGATGATGCTACAGGCATTTCCCGACCAGTTTAAGAGGGAGTGGGATAAATATTTGCCCCATCTGTTGTTTGCTAACAGAGAGGTGCCAAGGAATCCACAGGTTTTTCACCCTTTGAGTTGTTGTATGGGCATAGCGTGAGGGGACCTCTAGATTTGATTTGAGATGAGCTGGAGGGTGAGTGTGAATCCCACAAGGAGTCTGTTGTAGCATATGTCCAAACCTCAGAATAAGGCTTAGGGAACTCATGGGCTTGGCCCAGGAGAAACTGGCAGAAGTCCAACAACAGACAAAGGTCTGGTATGACAGGAAAGCTTGAGCTAATGGGTACGCTGTAGGGCAGTAGGTAATGGTTCTCATTCCTGTCAGACATAAGCTGCAGACAGCTTGGGAGGGACCCTACAAGGTTGTAAGGAAGGTCTGTGATGTTAACTAAATGGTAGAACTGCTAGGCAGGAGGCAGCAGCACAAATTGTACCATGTTAACATGATGAAATCTTACCATGATAGGGAGGCCCTTGTGCTGAGTATTTGTAGTAGATGGCAGGAGAAGACTGAGGGGGATCTGGTAGCTGAGCTCCTCAGTGAGGCTCAGACTGACTCCTCAGTGGAAGAGTTAGCAATGTCCCAGCAGTTGTCCCTTAGCAGGTTTGAGAAATCCGAGCAGTGTTACATGAGTTTGGGGACATGTTCGCTGGGAAACCAGGGTGCACCCACCTGGTGCGGCAAACATGTGGATACAGAACCCTAAAGGCATATTAAGCAGGCCCCTTATAGGGTGCCTGAGAGAGTCAGACTCTGAGGGAGGAGATACAGGAAATGTTGAAATTAGGGGGTAATTCAGGAGTCCAGCAATCCCTAGGCAGATGGCGACACCAGGTTCTGTGTGGACTACAGGAAATTAAATAGTCACACAGAGTCAGATGCTTACCCCATGCCTAGGACAGATGAAGCCCTAGAGCAGCTGGATGAGCTAAATATCTTACCAGTATTGATCTTACCAAGGGTTACTGGCAGGTGCCCATGACTGACTCCCAGTGCTAGAGAGAGGTCAGCCTTTTTGACTCCTTTTGGCTTGTATGAGTTCACAAAGATGCCCTTTGGAGTGAAAAATGCCCCAGTGACTTTCCAGAGGCTGGTAGATCATATCCTAGCTAGAGCAGGAGATTTTGCTCTTGTTTACCTAGATGATATTGCCATCTACAGCCATTCCTGGCAAGAACACCTTCAGTATGTCAGGGAGGCGGACTACAGAGGGCAGGGTTGACCATTAAGCCCAGAAATGTCTGGTGGGTATGACAGAGGTCTCCTACCTGGGGCATAGAGTGGGGAGTGGTAAGAGCAGGCCAGAACCTGCCAAAGTGGAAGACATGGTTTGCCCCTGTTACCAAAAAGCAGGTGAGGGCATTCTTAGGGATAGCAGGGTACTACAGAAAGTTTATCCCCAGTTATAGTACCATAGCTGCTCCTCTCAAAGACCTGACATGGAAAAACAGGCCAGATAAGTTAGTGTGGAACCCAGCATGTGAGCAGGAGCAGGCATTCCAGAAGCTTAAAGGAGCTTTGGGAGGGCCCCCTGTGTTAGCCAGTCCAGATTACAGCAAATAATGTGTTGTGCAGGTGGATGCTTCAAACCATGGGGTGGGGGCTGTACTTAGCTGGGTTTCCTCAGAGGGAGAAGAGCACCCAATGGTTTATCTCAGTAGTAGGCTCCACCACCAGGGAGGAATGCTATACAGCTGTAGAAAAAGAATGACTAGCCATAGTGTGGGCACTGCAGAAACTTCAGCCTTATCTGTATAGAAGGAAATTCATTGTAGTTACAGACCACAATCCCTTAACATGGCTACATCAAGCCAGCCAGCAAAATGCCAAGTTACTATGGTGGTGCCTAGGGTTGCAAGCATATATGACAGTGCAGCACCTCAAAAGGGTTAGCAATGCCAATGCAGATGGGCTCTCAAGACAGGGAATGGGGTAAGGTATTTCCAGATAGGCTCAACCCTCTCAAGCAATGTTTCTCAGGGGTCACTTGAAAAACTAGCTTGAGTTTTCTGGGAGGGGAGAAATGTGACACTGCCAGCCCAGCTATCTGAAATGTTGTAAATAATTATATGTCATCTGTGAATATTGATATTATTTATACAGAACTGTATGTTATGTACTGAACTTCAAGAATGTAACCACAGCATACCCTGCTGGAACATAGAAGATTAACTTACAAAACTTCAAGAAAATAAGTTGAAATTAAGTGCTTTGCGATGTGTTATAAAAGTTAGTTTCATTGCAGCAAGAAGACAGGATGTCTAGAGCTAGAAGTTTTTTCTATTGTCTTGGAGAGAAGTATTTACTATGTTTAAAATGTAAAGTGTTTTATTGATCTATGACTTCCTAGCAGCTGCACTTCTGAGAGATGTACTTTTCACACAGATATGTTAAAATTCTGTTAACATCTGTTAGCCTGGGAACTGAAGGCAGGTGACAGAGTGATGTCATCCAAACTGACCCAGCAGTAATGTTTGATAGTAATTTAAAAACTCTCTCAGAGAGAGACTGTGTGCACTTTGTGTTTTGTCTTGGACCTAGCAAGAACATCCACTCATCTGCATTTGCCTTTCTCTGTAAGTAAGTTATTTGGGGCATTGTATCTTTTAGATATATATAGGAATATAGTAAAGACTAGTTTAGATATTTTCTGTATTTATTTGAGACTGTCCTGCAATGTTGTTTTAAAATATTTCCCATGATTCTGAACTCTGTAGTTACTGCATTGTTTGAGTTTTGTCTTGTTCTTTTATTATTTATTATTAAATATATTTAAACCTATCTTTGTGGCTGATATTTGTGAGACATATTTAAGCTCTTAGAGTATCAGCATATGTATTTGGTGACACTGTACAGGCCACTCCTATATAGCCTTGCTCTTGGTCACACTTACCATTTGGATAATAGCAACATTACACAGTAGGATTCATCACCCTTTGGGAATGGCCGTAAAGACCCTGGTAATGGGTTCTGGTGGCAGTGATAACTACCTTATGGTCTGGGCAGAAGGGGGCATAGCTAGTAAACCTATGCCAGCCTTTCCCAGGTGTGTGTTTCTGCATAAATCAAATCTCAAAGTTTGTGTGTGTGTGTGTGTGTGTGTGTGTGTGTGTGTGTGTGTGTGTGTGTGTGTGTGTGTGTGTGTGTGAGTCAGCTACATGGACAGGGACACAAAGCACTGGTTGGACAGAGAAAGTGTTGGGGGGACTTGGTTTGGAACCCTGGCTAAGAACTCAACTCTATATCTGTGCCAGTGGGGAGTCTTATTGGGAATCTGGAGAAAGAGGGAGAAACCACTGACTCGCTGATCTCTGTGTGCTCTAAACGGAAATTGTACTTTACTGTGTGGGTACTTGTCATCCTCCAATTGTGTTTGTCCCTCACTGGTGCTAGTGGTGAGGATTGCGGCTCCTTGGCTTCCGGGCCAGTGCAGGGGCACCACAAAGGCCCTATATGAAGTGGGGAGCCAGTAGCAAGTGATTTGAAAAACTTTCATGAAAACAAAAAATTCTTGCGATACTGGCTCCTTTCTTAAACAATTATGTTAGAAATGTTAACACTTGATCCACTGGTGCACAAGTAGATTACAAATGCTTGTATGAAGCCCACTGTGAAAATTTCTTCCATTTGCCATTAAACATCATTCTGGTTGAAGCTTTTTGTGAGGCCATAATCAGCTCAACACTATCTGGAAGGAACCAACGGTTAATGTCCATTACTAGAAATTGACAAACCAAGGGGTTAGACTTGGGGACTGAATTTCCAGGTGAGGCCATCCAGAAGGGTGAGTTATCAAGATGGGACTTTATGGTAGGAGAATGAGTTTCCCCTTCAAGCAAGGCCATAGCAAGGGAACAAAGTCTGATGGGGCCAGAAAGGGGCTATGAGAATGAGTTAAGCCTTGCAAGTCTTGGCTTTTTGTAACAGTCCTGGTATCAGTGGAAGGGGAGGATAGCCATAGCCGAGACCCAAAATCCATTCATAGGAGAATGTGTCCTTAGGTGACTGCCTTTCCTAGGGGAAATATGCTGGAGAACTGCAGGTATTTGGTATTGAATGGAGAAATAAAGAGGTTGCAAGAAGGTGTCCCCCACCTATTGAATATGCTGCATGCTATCTTGATGTTCAGGGACCAGTCATGGAGTAAAAGGATGCATCTACTGACTATGTCCACAATCATGCTGAAAGACCCAGGTATATGTGTTGCAGCTGAAAAGCAGTGTGAGGTCAGGGCCCACTCCCACTCTTATTGTTTCTCTTCACAGGTGATAAGATTGGGTTCCACCTTGCTTGTTCAAGTAGCACAAAGCTTCTATGCTGTCCAGCTGTATGGCAAGTGCACCTCAAGGAAGCTCATTCTGAAATGCCTACAATGCTAGCAGGACTAGTCACACATTGAGAACACTGATGTACAATGTGGCCTTCACCACAATCCATGAACTTTAAACTGTCGTACCTTCACAGTGCCCCCCCACCCCCACCCTGGGGCAGATACATCTGTGGTAACCACTGCGAGTGGTAATGGCATGGTGAAGGAAGATCCGCTGGGAGGGTCACAGAGGTTCAACCACTAGGATAAGCTCCATCTGACCATCCTAGAAAGCTTGATCCTGTGATGCAATAATTGGAAAAACTGGTACCTGTACACACAAAAAGTCCTCTGTAAATCTGGTGCTGAGAACCATCTGTATCATCCCCATGATGAGATCCAGAACCTTGAGAATGTGAACTGCTGGTGGCTGGTCTTGCTGAAGTAGACATGAAACCGTTGTCATTAAGGATGAAATCCTTTCCTGTGGTAGAAGTGCCAGATGTTTCTGAATATTGAGAAGACAACCTATTAAGAAAAAGCCCTCTGATGGCTCCAGCTGGGACTTGACTCTATTCACTGTTATTCTCAAAGACAGGCAGAGTTGCAGCAAAGTTGTCTTGCTGGCACAAGCTTAACTACTGATGGAGCTACCAGGAGCTAATCATTTAAGCATGGAAAATTTTGAACTCCTAGAAGTCATATGTGAGCCATAACTGGGTCTATGCATTTGGTGAATACACTGGGGGGGGTGTTGCAGTTAGATCAAATGTCAAGGCCCTGAACTGTTTATGATTGACCCCAAACTGGAAGTGGAAGAATCTTTTTCATACTTTGCACATTTTTATGTGCCGGTAAACATCCTGAAGATCCAGATAGCTCATTCAGTCCTCTGCCCGGAGGCATAGCAGGGTTCATAGGTTCATAGGTTGGTACTAGGCTACAAGCCTAGCCATAACAATTCCCTGGCTATTTCTTCCCACACTATTTACTTCCCTGGACCCCTGTCTAGCAGGGCGACTGACGTGATCCCCGGGGTGAATTTCCTTTCTCCCATCCAATCGTCAAGGTTCCTTTTGAAGAGGGCCAAAGAGGCACTCTGCTTGACATGTATGGGCAATCTATTCCAGAGTCAGGGGAGTCTCTGGGTCAGGAACCTATCACTCCAGCATGTTTTGTTTATTGTGATGACAAGGTTTAGATCCCTGGAGCGTGTGGCTCTGAGGGATTGGGATTTCTTTAAGTGTATCATGTCCAACAGCTCTGGGTTTGACATGGCCTTGTATGTTAAGCAGAGATCGCCTCTGAGTAGACAATATGCGACAGAGTATAGCTGGAATTATAGAGTGAATTGCTCCATGACCATATGGAAATTCCCCTTGTTTACAAAGTGATTGAGTCAACTCAGACTGAGGATCAGTCTGAGGTCCTTGGTATTCTTGGATATTAAAAGGAAGATGGAGTAAAATCCAGATGCTTTCTGGTATGGCAAGATCTGGATTGCTCTTTTGTGGAAGGGAGGTTGAACCTCTCCCACAGCTGCTTCCCTTTGTCTGGGTGGCAAAGGTGGGGATCAGGAAGTCTGAATCAGGGGTTTTACCAAAAAGGGGATGAAATAGCCCCTGGATATGATTCTCCTTACCCATGAAAACATTGTGATGGCCATCCATGCCTGAGTGTGTAAGTAGAAATGTTCCCCAACTACTCTAGAGGGGAACACTCAGGTAAACCTTCAGGAGTTGTAGAGATTAAAATCTCAAAATGATCCCCTAGCTCCCTTATTGTTAGGACCACCTTCTCCCTCTGAGGTGTCATCTGGTTGGATATGAACGTTTGGCCTGTTGCTGGTTGTGCTGGGGCTGTTGTTTGTCATGAAGCCACAACTATTTTGTCCCTTTATAATTCAGCTGAAAGGTCCTTTAGTAGGGCAATAAATGTAATACCAACAGCAGTGAGTATTTCACAGGTAGACAGCCTGTCTTTAACTTGTTGCCCAAATAGTTGATTGCCATCAAAGGAACATTGGTGACAGCCACTTTGAAGTGGTCTGGAAAGTCTGTGAGCAGCAGCCTTGCTTGTCTCCTCATAAACAGGTCAGAGCCTGTGACTCTAGTTGCCACATCCATTGTTTTATGTAGATGACACATAACCAGAGAAGAAATGGCTCTCATCATGGCCACCTAGTGTTCCAGTTGAGATGAAAGTTTTTTGTCCTATCTCTCTCTCTGAACTCTCTTAACATGAACCATATGCACCATGTAGTTTAAAGCACTGATCACAAACATACTTAATGCATACTCTCACTTCCATAGCCCATCCATCATCATGGAATCCTTAATGGGGGGGGGGGGGTTGGATGACTTGGACATTCTCCAGGACATCCTTCTTTAAAGTTACAGCCACCACAATGTAGTCAAGAAGGGGCCCTTTTTGCTCCAATAAGTCCTGTCGTTGGGAGCAAAGAGAACCCAGTCTAGTTTCCTTGGGATGCACTCCACTACATCTGTCGCTTTCCAAATCTTGCAGCAGACCACGCCCACAAGCTTATCCAGGGGATGCATACTCATGCTGTCAGGTGAAAGGACATATAGGGCACATATATCTTCTCCTTGGGGAAGGTGTGGGTCAATGGGTCAATATTCCATCTGCCTCGTTATTTCTAAAATCTTGCTGAAGGAAGGATGGATACTTCAGAGGGAATTTAGGGCTACCCTCCCCCTCATCCAGATGTATATCCAGACAGGGGAAACTCCAAGGGGGGAATCCATGTGCTTCCTTTGCATGTCCTCCACTTGATGGGGGGGGGGGCTGCAGTGAGAGTCCTTATCTGAATTCCACTAAGAAAAGTAAACTGGATCTCACCAGTACTAGCCCTGAACTTCTCTGGTCCTGAAGGAGTCTAGATGATGGTCAACTCATTTTCCCTTCTTCAGTGGTATATCAAAGTGATAGGCACAAAAGAGATAATAGAAGCTCCCTTCTGCTCCACTTCATCTGCAAGCTCCATGCCAATTGCCGGAACCTAAGAATTGAAAGTATATGCCAAATCAGCAATCTTTGTTCCCAAGGCATTGATTGCTAAATGCTCTGACACAGAGAATGGTATGATTACCATCTTTGCCAGCCCCCTCAGAGCCAAAGACTTGATGCTAGCAGATTGGGCCCTAGTATCAGCCAGCATCACAGTTAAAAGTGCTGAAGCTATAAGAACAGTAGATGTACGGTTTAACCATGCTGAAAGACCTGACCTGACAGGCGGTATCAATTCTTTCACTACTGAAGCCAAAACTAAGCCAGGAGGAGGAACAGCATATGAGATAGTCTGTGGAACTTCTTGGCTCATGGTAGGAACTGTTAGAGCTGAAATGATACCATAACAAAGTTGGGCCTTGACCAAGACAAACGGCATGTATTCCCAATCAACCTGGTTTGGACTCCTGACAGATCTCTGAGACCTAACAGGTGCAACCAAATGAAGTCTAGAGCAGACTAATTTGTAGAGTTCTGTCTCCTGGGAAAAACTACTACATCTTCTGGTGGTAGTACCCTTGGTAAAGCTGGAAGACCCCTGCACATGGGGAGATGAAGGTTTGGGAAGGGTAGTCCATCTTAGAGTTTCACTGGCTACAGCTGGGTTAGAAACCCTGAGGCTAGTTTCTCCAAAACTGGCTGATCTTCAGACTTTTTTCTTTTCTTTTCTCCAATCTAAGAGTAGGTGCCAAGGAGACTGTAATCAGTGCCAACTCTATGGGGATTATCCCCATTGCAACCAATTTAAGTTTTCATTTTACAAGGGTCCTGGAACTGCAGATCTTGCACAGAGCACAGTCACTAGATAAATGGCAAGCCCCTTGGCATACCAACCTCAAATCATGTAGGTCTTGAGGTGAATGTTTGTGTAACATCTAAAAGAAACCTCCTGCACAAAGGCAAATGCACATCTCAAACCAAAATACCAGCAAACCAAAAAATAGAGCCAGCATACTGTGACCTGAAAAAACTTTTATTAATAAATAAACATGAAAAACAACAAATAAACAGACCGGTTTTGGCTGGACAATATCACAGCCTTCCTCAGTGTGAAACAAATAAACCAATTATTGTTGTTTAAATATACTCATCCCTGAGCTCATTGGTTCTTCCTAAAATTGTTCATTAAGACCAGGTGGGAATAATCCCCCTAGTTTGACAATCTACATCTTTTCTTTAGTATTTAAAATAGAATGCCAACCTGTCTTGCTGGATCGATTGCCTTTTATAATATCAATGACCATAAAAGAAAATTTGGCAGTTTTATGTACCAAATGATGTTTATAAAGTGCATTATTAGCCTTTTTATTCTTAATATTGCTAATATGTTCCGATATTCTTAGTCTGAATGGACGGGAAGTTTGTCCAATGTAGAATGAGCCACAAGTGCATGTGGCCAAATATACAAGCCAATCACTACTACAATTGGCAAAAAAGTTTAGGTCATAAACCAGAGCACAATTTCTGCTAGAGAATTGTTTTGATTTACATACGTAATCACAATTAGTGCAATGGCCGCAAGGAAAACAACCCATCAAGGGTTCACCAGTCATTGTGGTCTGTAAATATTGTGAGTGATTGTTCACATTACTATATTTGTAGTGACTGAAACAGGAACTTAAATTTTTACCTTTGCGAAAAGAAAATAAACATCTGTCTGGTATAATGCTAGCCACCTCATGATCACATTGTAAGATGTTCCAGTGTCTGTGCACACTTTGGATCAGAGTATCCAAGTTCCTGGCATAGGTGGTTACAAACCTGATGGGTTGTGGTGCAGTAATTGTGTGATCTTTATAACTCAGTAATTCCTGTCTATCAACTGCATTGACATAGCTACTGGCCTTCACCACATGTCCCATACTGTAGCCCCTGGATCTAAACCTGCTGGTCAAGTCCTTCCTCTGTTGCTGAAAAGAAGAATCATGAGAGCAAATCCGCTTTATTCTGATGAATTGTGATTTGGGAATGTTACGTGCAATATGTGGCGGGTGGAAACTGGTGGCATGGAGGACGGTGTTGTACTGGGAATACTTCCTGAATACTTCTGTACCTAATGTATGATCAGGTAATCTATTTATTAATACATCCAAAAAAGTGATAGTATTCAAATCATAGTGTACAGTGAACTGTAAACCCCATATGTTGTTATTCAAATAAGATATAAAGTTGGTTAGTTGATGTTCCTCTCCCTTCCACACCATCCAACAATCGTCCAGATAACATCTCCAGATGTCAATACATTCAAGAAAAACATTGTTTTGGAAATCATAAATAATGTATTTTTCAACGTAGGCCATGAATAAATCCGCATAAATCGGGGCAAATGAAGCCCCCATTGCTGTGCCTTTTGTTTGCCAATAACAAGTATCTTGATAAAAGAAGATGTTGTTGGTTAGAGCATGTTTTGCTAAACCAACCAGAAAGGAATTGAAATCTGGTTGAAATAAACCCGCCACCTCAAGCCAATAAGCCAATGCATCCAAACCTGCTTGATGTGGAATGTTGGTGTATAAGGCACTTACATCAAGCGTACACATGAGCCAACCAGGTTCAAGTTGAGTATCCAAAATAATTTGTAAAAAATTAGTGGTGTCTTGCAAACGTGATCGTACTACATATAACAAAGGCTTCAGATGTTTAGTGAGGTATAAAGACAATGGTTCGGTAATGTACCCTTTCCCTGATACAATAGGTCTACCAGGTGGATTTACGGGGTCCTTATGAATTTTGGGTAGAAAATAGATGTATTGCTCTGGGATGAGTATATTTAAACAACAATAATTGATTTATTTGTTTCACACTGAGGAAGGCTGTGATATTGTCCAGCCAAAACCGGTCTGTTTATTTGTTGTTTTTCATGTTTATTTATTAATAAAAGTTTTTTCAGGTCACAGTATGCTGGCTCTATTTTTTGGTTTGCTGGTGAACGTTTGTGACCATGGAACTTATACTTTCTGATGCCATATTTATCCTCCTTAGCCATGATCAGTCCAGCTGCTAACTAAATAAAACAATGGGTCCACTACACCAACTCTGAAAATATTCTGCAGTTCTATATGTGAATATTCACTGCACTACAGAGCACAACACTACTCTGCCACCAAGAAAGAAAAAGAAACAGAATACAGGTTCAAAGCCAAGAGCCCAAGAGTTGACTGAGTAGAGAGTGGATGGGGGGAGAGATACAGATGGAGAAACTTATTAAAAAATGGATTCAGTAAAGCACTCAAGATGGCTGAAAGCAACGACTATTAACCAATGATGGAGAAAGAATCAACAATCAAGAAAAACATTTTGACTTAGCTGAAAAAACTTCCAATTTTACTTTCAAAACACACAAGCTGGTCTGAGATATTGGTGTAATGGTAGCGATAGATATGGAGAAGGTAGCGAGTGTTTATGGGTAGGGAGGAGCTCCAACTGTGAGGAGTTCATTGCTGTCACTACAGAGTACCAAAAACATCAATCTTACTCTTCCGGTGTCTGGACGGACATGTGAAATACCAGAGATGATTATTCAAAATAAGCGCGTCTTACAGTAACTGTACTATATATAGCTACTGTGTTTATAATTCAACTTTGCCTGAGATATCCAGAAAAGTGTCCAGAAACATCCAAAGACTTGTCCTAAGAGGCACTTCCCTCAAGAAGTTGAAAATACGATTGCAGTATACCAAGGCATCTTGCAAAGTTGTTAAAAGATTTGACAAAGAGATGAAGTTCTTCAAGATTCACTCATCTTGTAGTTTCAGTTTTTTTTTCTCAGATTTGGTGACACTCGGCATTTCAAGTGTTGACATTTCAATAGGGTACTCTACAATATTCAAAAGTAATGCATATGTTTACATAAAATGCCCATCTATGTACTAATTGCCATATTAGTGTTTACAACGATTTGAGCACTATGATATTCAAAAATCAACGCCTATGTATATGGGAAAACTGTTGTTTCTCTTATACAATCTTATAATACATGTGTGCATATATTTTAAAAAATACTGGCACCTTTAGCACCTCCTACAGTCTCTTACTTATATTATGTAGTCTGGTTTCCTGTACAATCGTGTGCAGTCTGCAAGTTAAAGCTGATAATGCCAGCTGCAAGTGTCTCCTGCCTCACATCTTCATTAATATTTTCAAATACCAACTATTGCAAAGTACTTATTCAATAGATTGACCTGTCCCCTGACTTCTGTTATCTCCCTCCCAAATTTACTCAGCTTTTCAAAGTTATGTCCGTTCTTTTCTCTATTCCTCAATATAAAAGTTTTGCTAATAGTTAACTGTTTCAGAAAATGCTTACAGCTGTTCCAGTGCATTGTAATGATGCAAGAGATTTAGTTAAACATGCTAAACGAGTTTGTTCCTGTTCCTTTCCCGAGAGTTGTTCTGCAGAAATAAATTCATTTTAAAGTTCAACACACTGAATCGGGGCCATGTAATTGCTGCATGTTTTGTTTAAGTTACTGGAGCATTAATCCCTCTACAAATGAAAGTCCTAAGTGAGCTCTGCAATTTTCCAAAACCTATACATCATGAGCTCTTGCATAAAAGCTAATTGTTTCTGATTTAAACCGCTGGCCGGACTCTATGAATGACATGATTATTTATATAACCTGATATGATGCCCACTTTTCCTTATATTTTTGCATAACCTGTCTGCCTTTTAATTATTATAAATGCCGCTGCATATACTGCTTTAGATGGCTGCATTGTTGAACTGTGCAAAACTATTTTCAAGTGTTAATTGGGTAACTCAGCCTGTGACCCAGGAGCACTTTTTGGTTAAGTAACTTGCTCAAACTCATTGTTTAAAAGTAGAAGAGTGAAACAAGCCCAGGACTACAGGTAAATGCTCATTATTCACTCATAGCCTAACCTTTCTCTACTGAACTGCAGCACAAATTCTTCCACCTTGTGACCTAATGCCTGTGAATTATGCATATTTTTTCCTGTTACTATTTGTCATCTTATGAAAAATGCATCTTGTTCAAGGCCTATGATCTATTACTATGTACAAATAAATAAGAAATAATGTCAGTTTCATAAATTCAGCTGAAAAATTATTCATTTATTTTCCAGGGTAGAGCATTGATCATCATGGACCTTTTTCATACTCAGCCTAGGAGCATTATCTGGTTAAAAGACTTGTTCAGAATTACACAGCTAGGCAATTGAGGCTAAAGGAATCGAGCCTTGCATCTCTGGACCACAGCAAACAGCTCATTAATAGTTTCTTAATCTTAAGCCAACTGTCAGACAAATTACCTTGATGTATTTGTGAGTCAGAGGAAAAAAAAATAGAGAGACTAGAAATTTCCCAAAAAGATACTAAGAACCAAGAATAACCATTTAACCATCAAGCGTCTGATTTCTATAACAAGAAAATCTTTTTATTTGTTCATAGCATATTTTAAAATGTCATTCCAGGCCGCTCAGAAAAAAAAATCGAGAGGCTTGACAAAATGAAACAAAATTTATTTCAATAGAAAACTGGAGAGCTTACAGATATTTATTTTTATATGACTGGAATTAAGGAATTTATTTAATTTATTGAATAAGCATGACACATAATTCCACTGAAAATATTTTGTTCCACAGTGCCTAGATGCATAGGGAGATGTAATATCAGGTAGAATTCGCCATCTGCTGGTGTTTGCGTGAAACTGCAGATATTAAAGTGAACATTGCTTTCTGTCCTGAATGGACTGATATTTATTAAGACCTAGCTCAACATATTACACTTTTGTCTCGTCTTGCGTTTTTTTAAAAAAACTGAAACTTAGTCAGAGTAAATTCATTTTAAGTGTGTTTTGTTTTGTCTTATGTTTACACTTGGAGAATTCTGCACAGACCTCTCAACCAATTGGGGACAAATTTCAGCAGAATCAAGGACAAGTCAAGAAAAAATCAGGGACAATCAGGGACACTTTTAAAATATTAGTGCTATTAACCTGAAACATTGACAGAATCAGAGTACATGAATTAATACAAATTTTCTGAAGTAAAATAAATTTATAACTCTTAATTATTGTCATTATTCATTAAGTGTAATTCACCACCTTTCCTCCAAAAGTCATTAGTTTTAGGAGGGATTAAGAGGGACAGAGTTAAAATCTGATTCAAAATCAGGGACAGTTGAGAGGTATGAGTTACAGCCTCTATTGTACCTTTCTCCAAACTAGAGAAAGTTTCATTAGGGAATCATTGGCATTAACCACACTCCTGCCATAAAACATATCTATCATAGTCTACCTCAGTTTTGCATGCCTTTCTGTTTTCATTTTCTTTTTCCCATTCATTATCTGTAAATCAGTATGAAAAGTAGAATATGTAGCAAGGTGTAACTGAGAAGGAGCAGTGCAACATATTGATGAGTGAAGTCAAACCGTTCATCTTAATACAAATAAAAAGAACTTTAATTTCACCAGCTTGTGATGTTTATTTATTATTTATGCGCAGTCTACCAAATAGCAAGACAAGTATGCTGCCTGTGGTTTTCATGAGTTTCACAGTCAAAATAAGTCCAAGCAAGAAACATGAGTTTCAGTTCTCGTGAACAGAAAAACGGCGGCTATTAAACAATTCTATTGTTAAGACAAATTTTAAGTAAATAAGAGACTAATGTTTCCTCAGTAAAGGATCTCTGCCTTTGCTATTAATGTCAGGACATGTACAAGTACCTGACTACAATTGATTATAGTTTCATTGTTTTGTTTTGGGATTTTTTTGTTGTTTTCTTATGTGATGCTGCAGAAAAATAGATTCTATTAATATTACAAACCAATAAGTGGGTTTAATATCTAAACAATGACAAATCTACTCAGGCTGTGAGAGAAGTGGATGTGAAAAAATGACCTAAGGCTTATACCTTTGTAAATGCATGTTTTTATGCCTTAAGTGTATCGTCAAACTCTATGAATGACAGCACATTTCTTTGAAGCAGTCTGAGGAGTCAGCTGCATTGTAACTGTCTGACTCAGCCACAAAATGGTAGCATTATGTAAGTCATTCCCATGACAGAGAATTGGACATCTCTGCTAAGTGATCACAGGCAATACAATTTAGATGAAAAACAGCAAGCAAAATGATCAAGTGTAGCCTGCTAGTGAAGCAGATATTCTGCTGGAGACCTGCTCTGACACGATAATTTTCATTTTGTCCTGATGCACTACTGAAAATAGCTATGCTGTCAATGTGCTTACTGTGTACTGCTGCCCTCTAATGTATATTCTACTGTACTGCACTTTATTTCAGCAAGTAAGTACAACCTAAGCCAGCAAACGGCTGATTTTTTCAAGTTACATATTCTGAAGAGCTGTCTTTTAAGGTGTGCGTGTGTGTGTGTGTGTGTGTGTGTGTGTGTGTGTGTGTGTGTGTGTGTGTGTGCGTGTGTGTGTGTGCATGCGTGTCTTCTCTCTATACAAGTTCATATGCACTATTCATTCTGTTTTTCATCATTTATGTTGCTAAATTATTTGCTGTCTACCTAAATTGTTAGTTTCAGTATGTTATGCTTCTTTCAAGTCCAGGTTGTGGCTGAAAAGAAGTCAACAGTCTAGCCCACTTACCTGAACAAAAAATAGTAAATAAATGTATCCAGGCATATATATATATATATATATGGTACTTACATATTATCGCAACCAGATTTTTGCGGTTGTGAAAATAGTATATATATATATATATATATATATATATATATATATATATATATATATATATTTTTTTTTTTTTAATTTATCTTATTTATTGACATTTAACTGGGTTGGTCCAACTGGGCTTGGGGCCCGTTTTCAGTGGAGACCCAAAGAGAAAAGCTCCAGTTGCAAACAATTTAGAAACTATAAAAAAAATACACAGTATATAAAAACATTTCACAATGAAAAAAATTACAGAAATCAACAGTACAAGTCTAAGACTGAAGGTATAAAAAAAGTATGCACAAAGATTAAGTATAAATAGTAGTAACTAAAGCGTAATATGCATTCTTTTAAGATTCCTAAATTTGTCGGAAATTATTAGTTGAAACTTTAACAGGTAGGTGCTTTGAAGGGATTAATAGGCGAATTGGGGAGAGATAATTACATATACAGGGGAAGATAAGTTAAGTTGGGTCTAGACAGGGGGCAAGTTTTGATGTTAAATAAATGAAGTTTGAGTTCTTTTTTAAAGTGTGATGAGTGGGTAATGGACCGTATATGTAAGGGAAGTTTATTCCAGGCTTGGGCAATAGAGGACCTATATAGAAGTTTGCCTATATTTTTCTTTGGTTGGTGGGTATCCAGAAGTTGCTGGTTGGAGGTGCGGAGGGTCCACTGTAGGGTATATGTGGAGTCTAAGGATGAAACAGCTGGGCAGGCTGAACACTTGTATAGCATAGAGTGTAACATTTGAAATTGTGATAGAAGAAGAAGTTGGGGGAGTTGGAGCCATTGGAGAGAGTTTAGAGCCAAGCAGTGGTGTGAGTTGTATGGAGAGTTAGTAACAAATTTAGCTATTTTATGGTATGCTTGCTGAAGTTTGTTCAAGATTGTGGTCTGAATGTTGGTTAGAACAGGGGCAGCATATGTGAGGGGAGGGGAGGAGCAGTGCATGTGCAAGGAAGAGTCTAGCAGTGGAAGATAGGAATTTTCTTTTGCAGTATACGCAGCTTAGTTTCTTATGTGTTTTTTTTATACATTGCTGTATGTGCAGGTTGAATCTGAGTTCATCATCAATGATGACTCCTAGGAGTTTTGTGTGGGTTTCAGGATTAATGACTATATTGTTGAAGGACGTAATCTGAGTTCATCATCAATGATGACTCCTAGGAGTTTTGTGTGGGTTTCAGGATTAATGACTATATTGCTGGAGGACGTAATAGAAAAGGTAGATTTATGGTGAGACAGAGAACGGGGGAGAAAGAGTAAGAGTTTGGTCTTTTTAGGGTTAGGGATGAGTAGGTTGTCAGATAACCATTGTTCAGTTGATAGAATGGAGTGTTGGGTTAGGGTATGGAGATCAGTGATATTATTTGAGATGGAGTTGAGGGTAGAGTCGTCTGCGTATTGTATAAGAGAGGATTGTTTACAAGATGTATAAAGGTCGTTGGTGAAGATGTTAAAGAGTAGAGGGCCCAATATGGATCCTTGTGGTACTCCGGTTGGGACTGGAATGAAAGGAGAGTGGGATGAGAGCCATCTGACAGATTGGTGTCTCTGGAGAGGTAGCTGGAGAACCAGGCAAGGGAGATAATGGATAGGTTGAGGTTAGCAAGTTTAGATAGGAGTATAGGGTAAGAGACCGTGTCAAAAGCCTTAGAAAGGTCAAGGAAGAGACAGGATATGAGATTATTTTTTTCACCGACCTCATAGATAGTGTGGGTGAAGGATATTAGGGCAGTAGTTGTGCTGTGGTTTGGCTGGAAACCATGCTGAGTGGAAGTAAGAAGGTTATGCTGGAAGAGGTAGTTGAGCAACTGAGTGGAAACATTTTTCGAGTATCTTAGAGAGTGGGGATAGGATGGCGATGGGACAGCAGTTAGTAGGGTCTGTTGAGTTTCCTCCTTTGTGCAGGGGGATTGTGAAGAAAGATTTCCAAAGGAGGGGGATAGTGGCTTCTTGGATTGACCTGTTAATATTAATGGATATGGGATAGGCTATTGATTCTGCAGCAAGTTTAAGGAAGGTAGGCGATAGATTATCAGTGGGAGTGGAGCAGGGCTTGAGTTTCAGAAGAAGAGATCTCGTGTAGGAGGTGGGAACATGGTAAAAAGAGAAGAGGTTATTGTTTATTTGATTAGGAGGCGTGGGGGGAGTGGTAGTGTTAGAGTTGGGGGGAGTGAGTTTTAGGACTGTAACAATAAAGTGTTTACTGAGCAGCATAGCGGTTTCCTGAGGAGATGTACTAGGGTAAGGGGAGGGGGTTTGGAGGACAGCCTGGAGAAAGAATTTTAATTAGAGTAGACCAGAACTTATGAGGGTTGGTTTTGCAATAGAGTTGTTTAGAGCTATAGTAGTAGTTCTTAACCAGATTACACAGTTGTCTGTAATTTTGTAGTAGGGTTAGTCCCTTAGTTTTAATCCAGGCCTTCCAAGCATTGCGTCTTTTTTTTCATAAGGGAACTGGTGTCCTTGGAAAGCCAGGGAGCATAATTTGATTTTATTGTAATTTTCCTGGAGGGAGCAAGGGAGTTGAGTATTCAGGAAAATGCTATTGACTTTACTAACTGCATCTTCAATAAGGATGTGCTTAAGGATGGGCCAGTCGATACTCGATCATACTAGGAGTTGAATAGAGAGATGTTAAAGTTGGAGAGTTTACAGCAGTCATTGTAAAGGTGGGGTTTGGGTGATTGTGTTGAGTGTCTTAAGACAGAGGTAGGAAGATGATCACTTAGGGTGTCAGGTAGGATGGTTGGGCTATAGTAGTGGTGGGGGGAGTTAGTTAGAATCCAGTCAATGGTAGAGACACTAGATGAGTTTTTATGGAGGTGGAAGGGGGATGTAATCAGCTGACAGAAGCCCTGTAGGTTGATAGTGAATTGTGGAGAGTCAGTTGTATGCTTGGACCAGTCTATGTTGACATCTCTGAGTATGAGGGTTTCATAAGGTATGTTCAGGGAGAACCAGGATAGGATGTTTTCTAGGATGGGTAAATTATTTCTAGGGGGGGATATAGATAGAACAAATAGCACATTTTTGTGATGATTTAGGTGACAATTTAGGATGATGAGTACAGCTGCGTGAAAGTCAGGAATGGGGATGGTGACAGGTGATATGTTTAGGCTATTTGAGTAGAGGATGGCTACACCTCCTCCTTTTTTTTGGGAACTGTCAGAGCAATAGATGTTATAGCCAGGTGGGAGTATTTCATTGTTAGGGATGTGTGGTTTGAGCCAGGTTTCTAATAAGGAAAAAATGTGAGGGGTGATGTGGGCTATCCAGGAGTGTAACTCAGTGATTTTGTTGGTTAGACTTTGAATATTTAGAGAGCAAATAGTTAGGGGTTTGTATAAAGATGTGTTTGAAGTAAGAAGATGGTGATCGTAAGCAGTGTTTGGAGGAGGAGAGGAAGAGGGAGGGTTGAGGGGTATGTGGTTGAGGGGAGAGAAAAAGGGGCCTGGGTTGTGATGGATATCTCCAAAGAGGAGTAAGTTATTACTGACTAGAGTGAGTGGAGTAATGGGAAATAGAAGTTTGTGAAATTTTGGTTTGGATTTATATGTAGGTGTGAGTATCTGAAGTATTATTAGTTTACGAAAGCAGGTGGTAAAGAAGTTGGAGAGACATGGGGAGATGTTAAAGGAAGCAGTTGATGGAAGGGGAATCATAGATATTGGCAGTAGGGGAACATGAATATAGGTGGGAAAGGTGGGAGCTATAGGAGGTTAGAGCAGAGAGAAGTAGGAGGAGTGTAGTGATAAAGATAAGGTGTTGTATAATTCAAGTGTGTGTAGGGAAGATTTGGAGTGAGTGTAAATAGGTAAAGGTAGAAAGTGATGAAAAGTAATTGTGATTAAAGAAGGGTGCGATTGGATATTGGCAGGAAGTTGTCTGTGAGTGGCTGAAGAGACAGGAAGGGGAGGGAGAGGATAGTATAAAGGAAATTGATCTGGGGTGGGTAGGAATGGGGGTAAGGTAGAGTAGTGGAGTGAGCCCGAGCGTAGTGAGGGTGAATGGAGCGGGGCTACACCCAGGTCTGGAATCACAAATTTTCAAGTAGTCAATCAGTAAATTATATGGGCTACAATAGTGTAAGAAGGTAAGTACTACCAGGGTAGTTAAGTAGAAAATTAAAAAAAGGTATAAATCTAAACAGGTAGAAAAAAGACAGATAATATCCAAAAGGCAAGCTATACAAAAAGACGTAGTAATACTGTTCATTGAGGTTGGGCTAAGGACAAAGATACAGATCGAGAAACAAGTGGGCTAATAAACGTAAAGAGGGGAACGGGGTACAAAATATAAAGAAGAAGAGCAAGTAGTGTGGAAATATAAAAGAAGAGCAGTAGCGAGGCTAGAGAGAGAGGAAATAGAATAGCAGGATAATGAGTATGGTATAGGGAAGGGACACAAACATGAGAGGGATGGGAAGAATAAGCTTGGGCTGCTGGAGTCCTCAACCATAAAATGCTAAATCTATCTGTAAAATTTAACACCCTACACTTTGATTACTTGTATGCACTTTTCAGTGTGAACATACATAAAGTGGTTGCTGAAAGAGATTATTGTGCTGCAGGACACAGTAAATCACCAGGAAGTGTTTCCTTAATCCAGGTCAACCAGGTGAAAAGTGGTAAGGAGAGACAGACTCAGTGGTAATTGTAGGGGCTATAAGACAAAAGGAAATATAAAAATGAATCGGGGAAGTCAGTTGAAGGAGTGGAAAGGGTGAGTAAAACAACAGAAGCACAACAAACAACTGCTAATTATACCAATAACCAAAATACTACATGTGCAAAAAATAACATGCTAAGCCATCAATATGCTGGCTGTGACATTGTTACATAGGCATAACTACTCTAAATATGCTCCACAGGACTGGCTTCAATATAAAAATGATAGAGCAACTGAAACAGCTACATGTGCAAACTTAACATACTAGCACATCAATATGTGGGCTGCGACATTGTTACATAAGCAGAACTACTTCATATAAGCTTCACAGGAATGGCTGTGACATAAAAATGACTGAGTAGTTGAACAAACTACTCAGAGTATATAGTTTCTGTCCATTTATACCTAAAAAGCCACAACGGTTTCTGTCCATTTACACTTAAAAAGACACGATAGTGCAGCAATTGTAGTGGACAGAATGGCACTGTGAATTAAACATAGCGATTGTGGTTTACTGACATTGTTACCTAGTATTTAAGTAATTTATAAGTCTCAGTTCGAGCCAGGCTCTCTAATTAAGTAGTAGTTTAGTAAACCCACAAACAATTTAGGTAAATACAATTAATACTATTCATTTTACAAACCTTCAGCTAACAGAAATATATCTTACTTGGTGCAGAGAACACAAACAGCGAGGGATGTTCAGCAGCAAAGCAGGAAAAGGGTTTAAAAATGGTGCCCACCAACCCAGGGCACCTATGTAATCTATTGGCAGGAAATTAGGTAAGGAGGAGGGGTTAAGGCAACGGTAACATCCAGGTCTGGAATAGCATGTTTTCAAGTAGTCAATCACTAAATTACATGGGCTACAATAATGTAAGAAAGTGGGTACTACCAGGGTAGTAAAGTAGAAAATTAAAAAAGGTATAAATCTAAACAGGTAGAAAAAACAGATAATATCCAAATGGCAAGCTATGCAAAAAGATGTAGTAATACTGTTCATTGAGGATGGCCTACGGACAAAGATACAGATTGAGAAACAAGTGGGGTAATAGATGTAAAGAGGGGAACAAGGTACAAAATATAAAGTATAAAAGCAGGTAGTGTGGAAATATAAAAGAACAGCAGTAGCGAGGCTAGAGAGAGGGAAAGCAGAATAGCAGGCTAATGAGTATAGCCTAGGGAAGGGGCACAAACATGAGAGGGATGGGAAGAATACATTTGGGCTACTGGCATCCTCGACTGTAAAATGCTAAATCTATCAGTAAAATTTAATAGCCTGCACTTTGATTACTTGTGTGCACTTTTCAGAGTGAACATACTTAAAGTGGTTCCTGAAAGAGATTATTGTGCCACAAGACACAGTAAATCACCAGGGAGAGTTTCCTTAATCCAGGTCAACCAGATGAAAAGTGGTAAGGAGAGAGTGACTCAGTGGTAGTCGTAGGGGTTAAAGTGGTTGCTGAAAGAGATTATTGCACTGCAGGACACGGTAAATTGCCAGGGAGGGTTCCCTTAATCCAGGTCAACCAGGTAAAAAATGGTAAGGAGAGACCGACTCAGTGGTAGTCGTAGGGGTTAAAGTGGTTGCTGAAAGAGATTATTGCACTGCAGGGCACGGTAAATTGCCAGGGAGGGTTCCCTTAATCCAGGTCAACCAGGTGAAAAGTGGTAAGGAGAGACCGACTCAATGGTAGTTGTAGGGATTAAAGTGGTTGCTGAAAGGGATTTTTGTGCCACAGGACAAGGTAAATCACCAGGGAGGATTTCCTTATTCCAGGTCAACCAGGTGAAAAGTGGTAAGGAGAGACCAACTCAGTGGTAGTTGTAGGGGTTGGTGCAGAGAACACAAACGACGAGGAACACTTAGCAGCAAAGCAGGAAAAGGGTTTTTATATATATATATATATATATAGAGAGAGAGAGAGAGAGAGAGAGAGAGCACTAAAATATATAATATATATGTTGTACATACACATATACATATGAATATATGTATATGCACTTTTATATATATATATATATATATATATATATATATATATATATATATATATATATATATATACAAATAGGGGTCTACTTCACTTGACCTAAATCTCATTTGACTGACATCCATTTGACTGACACCCATACAACCTAAATTTCAAATTACTGACAACTCATTTGACTGACTCTCATTTCACTGACAGCTTATAGTGCTGAATTTCAACAAACTAAATCTTAAACCATAGACATACACATTTAGAACACCAATAAGTAACTTTTTCCAGAACTTAAAAACTACTTACTTACCCTCTTAACAGAAACTGGACAATGTACAACCAAACTAGGTGGGGGGCTGTGCCCCCCACACCTCCCAATTAGATATGCTAACTCCAGGATCGCACTACAGTGAGGAAAAGGTCATATACTTTTAACTTGACTTACATTACTCTACATGCTGCCACTACTTCTGGGAACGCACAAAACGTTCGCCAAATTACTTTATATACTTCCCATAAAAATGTAAAGAAACAAACCCACATTTAGAAACACTACAACACTACTTTCTACATGACTATCAGTATTTTGACAGTCAGCACTGTAAGTTACAGTAATTCTTTTTATCTCTAGCAAGTCACAGGTGAAGGGAAACCTTGTCTTAAAAGTCAGTGAAATGAGAGTCAGTCAAATGAGTTGTCAGTAATTTGAAATTTAAGTCATTTGGATGTCGGTGAAATGAAAGTCACTCAAATGAGTTTTAGGCGAAGTGAGTGTGTGTGTCCCATAAAAAAACTTCTCTCAATCACACTGATATAGAAGTCATATCTCATACTAAGTTACTAGGCATCACAACTGACCAACTGAAATTTGATATTCATACACAAAAATGGTTAAAAAACACATTAACAAAATTCTGTATGCTCTACAGATCCAAAAAATTCCTCACCAATTCCTCCAAAGTCACATTGACAAACACATACTCTACCTTTTCTACTGTATGCATCACCAATTCTTACCAATATTCAAATCTCCCTCATATCAAAACAAGAACTAAGTTATAACAAGGTAACTAGATTTGCAATCAGTCTGTCATATAAAAAAGTCATCACTGCTCATTCCAACATGGCCGACAGCTACGAAGCTCACTTCTCAGACAGCTCCTGACAAAAAGTTATAATCTAACCTAATCAGGGCTTCAACACCTCTACTAACTCATCAAAAATCAAGAAATACTGTACTATACTGGATACCAAAGCATCTTTTCAGAAGATTTTGTAAAATATACAGAATTTATATACTTATCTGCAAAACCACATGTGCTGACTCGGGAATATCTGCAAGCAGTTCAGGCCTCACTTATAAACTACAGGAATCTACAGAGAAAATAAAAAACTTTAATAAATACAGTAACATGGACTCAATGGATGCTCAAACAACAAAACAAGACTTTCACAATTAACTTCACCAGACAAAAAAAACTGCAAAACAGCAAACAGATCTACAGAAGCAGACTGCCAGAATGAAGACTGAACAATCCTTTTTAATGGAAGAACTCAAAGCAGCTCTAACACCTTTGCAGGAAAAAATACACTCCTTTTCTACAAAACAAAATGCTTTTGGAAGTACTTTAGATCAAATATTATCTAGGCCACAGAAAAATGAAGAGAAAACTGTAGAAAATGAAACCAAGACAGAAGAAATCAGAAGAAGTACTAATGCCACAGAAAAAAACAGTGTGAACTACAACAAAAAATAACAGATCTATAAGCAAGATCTAGAAGAAACAATGTGCTTATCAGGGGCATCCCTGAATCATATGAACAAGCTTCCTTGCATACTGCAATAACAGAAATCTTTGAATTACTCTTGGACAAAAATGCTACAGGACAAAACTTTGTAATAGGGAGATTTCATAGAGCATTAAGAAAATCTCAAACTCTTAATGCCCCAAGGCAAGTATATGTGAGATTATTGAATGCAGCTCATGCTAACATGGTTTTACAAGCTGGCAAAACTAAAAAACAAATCATTTGGAAAGGCAATAAAATAGCAGTTTCACAGGACTTACCCTTAGCTATCAAGTAACAGAGACAAATTCTATCAGCCTTCTGTGCATACTTAATAAAAAACAAAATAAAGTTCCAAATGAAGTATCCTGCTTCTCTACAATTCCAATACAAGGGATCTACATACAAAGTAAAAAGTAAAGAAGAGGCAAACTCAGCTTTCTTAAAAGCATTTGATGAAATCCCTCCAAAATAACCAAGGAAATGTATGTAACATTTATACTGTTCTTATCAGCATTTAAAATGCATTTAAACTGTAAAAGACTAACTCTGATGAAATACAGGCATTGCTGGTATTTCTATGCATTATTTTGAAGTTGTTGAAGATTCTTTATCTTTATATTGCACGAAAAAGTCTCCATGGGCTTTATTTTCCATTGCAACAGTCTAAAGCCGTTTTTTCCAGGAAGCAGAGTCACATCAGATGTCCCGTGACCTTTGACCTTGCGCCACACATGTTAATTATCTCATTCAGTGATGTCAGAGCCAATTCCAGTCTATGGCAGCCAAGAAGTCCCAAAAAAGAAGCAAGAATCATGTGAATGCATTAAGACATCCAATAGATCGACCGGATTACCATCCAGGAAGTAAACTGCAGTATTACAAGGCTGAAAATTGAGGGGCATCTATTCTTCTTGAAAAAGAACAATGTATGACTCAAAAATCACACAGGTACTGCAAACTTCCTTAATTCACAAACTGTAAGTCTTTAAAGGCAGTTATTGAAGAAAGATATTTATGTAATTACTGGCAATCTAGATGATGCAAAAGAAGAAAGTAAGTTTTAAACAAGAACTGAATAAGAAAGCTAAGGTTAAAATGATCCCTCCAGAATAAGAAGGCTTATGAAGAAGATGCACTACAAGCTTGGGCTTGGCTGTTATACTATTGTAAATAAAAATGCCTTTATGCTCATTCATCAGTTTTTTTTTTTTCTTTCATTGGACTAGTATTAGTCGGAATACTAGAGAAGGTTAAGTAACATTTTGTGTACTAGATGCATTTTAATATGAAGCATATTGTGTGGATATATCTTATGTTGATTTTCCATATGCTTATATAGGAGGAACATAAGAAGGGTACTTATAACATGTACTCATAATATTATCTGCATAATACATTATGTAGTAGCAGAGTCCGTTGTTCTACTAAAACAAGTTCTAATGTCTGAACTATATAGCACTCAACAGAAGGATTTGTGATAAAAGATTATATCTAGCCACATGGTTACAGATATAAAGTTATATATATATATATATATATATATATATATATATATATATTTTTTTTTATTGAAATATGACATTACAAGCCACAAATTACCCCAATGCCTAATTGGGTTAATAACATCTATATTTGTTATCTTATTTAAGTTGCTGGCTGGGTGGTGTTTATCCTAGCAGTGTTGTGATGTTTTTTGGAATGCAAAATATATACTGTAAGATAGTTAAAATTGTATATAGGGTTTGTTTTTTCAATTCTAGAATGATGTATATGTTACTTGTTTACTGGATTAACCTTTCTATTTCAGAGGATAGTGGTAAGTGGTCAGGCACTAAGGAAATTCTGAAAGAGAGTTATGTCACCTTCTCCTCCCATGCTATTATTTCTCAACACAGTAACCTTTACTCAAAATGCTTTGACAAAGATCCCTCCTATAACACACATAGTTAATTCAGGTACAGAAATATCTAAAATAATACTCACACAAGATGATTAACATAGCCTCATGGAATGTAAATGGCTTACAGGACATTAAGAAGAAAAAGATAGTTATGCACCTCATTTACAAGTCGAAGATAGATATAACTTTTTTGCAGGAAACTCATATGACTATGGAACAATGGGACAAGGTAACAGATAAAAAAACTAAATGGATTCAGAAAATAATAGCAGCTGGGGGCAGTACTTCATCAAGAGTAACAGCTATAATAATTAAGATATCTTTTAAAGGGAACATCATTAAACATAGTTAAGATACTAAAGGGAGATGGTGCTGTTTCACATGTTTGCTTCCAACATACATAAAACGGTATTACTTTGTAATGTTTATGGTCCTTGTAACTATCAACTTGATTTCTTAATAGAAAGTTATAACTTACTAAATAAGCACTCAGATCATCTGATTATAATTGGTGGAGATTGGAATATAACAATTAATCCATTCAAAGATAGGTCGAATAAAGATTATACTCAATCTCCCCAAGCCACAACATTTTTATCAGAACTAATTGAAGATTTCAACCTAACAGATCCCTTTGAACTTAACAACACAGGCAGTCTAGGTACCACATACACATATTTCTCCACATACCATAAACCCTGGTCTAGAATTAACATATTTCTAATTTCTCAAAGCTTTGCTCATTATGAAATACAGTATAACACAGAACCTAGATCATTACCAGACCATTCAAAAATAAATCTAATAATAACACAAACTAAAGCTGATTTTACTACCCACATTACATCAAACTGGACATTAAACTCAAACCTGTTGAAAATTAAAGAAGTGGAACGAGAAATTTTAAATTCTCTTATGCACTTAAATGAAAACTTTGCAAATAATGCTATCCCTGTGGATATTCAATGGGCAGCCTTTAAAGTTACGGCTAGGGGTACCCTCATCCAAAAGGCATCATATTACAAAAAACAAAGAAGGGAAAATATAAGTAAAATAGAAAGTAAGCTAAGATAGTTTGAACTTGAACTACAAAGAAACTGCACTCCTACTATTGAGAAACAAATAGCAAGTCTACAGAAATGGTTAAATGAGATTCTAATGCAACAATATACATTTACAGAACTTAGAATGCTACACAAATATGTGGAATGGGCTCAAACCCCTTCCAAAATGTTAGCAAGACTTATCAACGTAAGGAACCCCACTTGTAAAATACAAGAAATAAAATATAAAGACAATATTTATAACTCTGATATTGAAATAATAGGGGTTTTCAAAGAAATATTTCAAACCATTTATGGTCCACAAGATCACATTAATGACAACCTATTCCAAACCTTTGTGAATAACTTAGAATTCCCTCAGATTACCGAATCCCAATCTAATAATCTCAAAAGCCCATTAACAGAAGAGGAAGTAAGTAAGGCTATTGATAAATTAAAACCTGGGAAAGCTCCTGATCCTGACGGGTATGTAGCAGAATTTTATAAACATTTTAAGCGACAAATAACACCAATACTTCTAAAATTATACAACTATATAATAAAAGTTGGGATATCAGACTTTTATCTGAACTCCAAAACCGTACTTATCCCAAAACCGAATACAGATCCCACAAATCCGATCTATAGACTTATACCTGGTAAATTTGGATATCAATATATTTTCAACACTTTTGGCACAAAGAATACAGAAAGTAGCCCAAGCCATAATAGCACCTGAACAGCTAGGCTTTATGAGTCAGAGACAAGTGAAGGACAGCACATTAACCACTGATGCCCTAACCCACTTATGTGCCAAGGACAAATCCCCTAAATACGCATTATCAGTAGATGCAATCAAAGCCTTTGACAGAGTCAAAAATTCCTCCTTTTTGTACTTTATCACTTTGGACTCCCAAATGAATACATGATTAAAACATTATATACTAAAGCACTTACAACTCTTTATATTAATAAGAAAACTTCTAATCCAATACAAATAGTAAATGGAACCAGACAGGGATGCCCACTCTCATCAAACCTGTTTAATTTTTATACAGAAGCATTACTACTGCAAATTACCCAGAGAACATACCATCATCTTATTTCTGTATCAAAAACTCAAGTAAAATACATAGCTTTTGCAGATGATCTCAATATTTACTTTCAGTATCCCAATACTGATTTAAATAAAATCCTATCATACATAGATAAGTTTTCCATGGTATCCAACTATGAAATGAATCCTAATAAGTCAATCATTTATCAAATTAACCCACTGGGACATAAGGAATTTTACTTTCCAGAGACTAATGTTAAAGTGCAATATACCTTGAAGTATTTAGGTATAAATTTTAGCCATACACAATCAGATATGTTCAATAATAATATAGGTAAAATGTGGTCAAATATAGTTGGTAACATTAGTAAGTGGGAAAAGCTTAAACTATCTACCTTATCAAAAGCTTCAATAATAAAAATGAACATATTGCCTAACATTTTATACCATCTGAATGCCACTTTCATGAAAATTCCAGTTACCTTCTTCAACAAGATAAAAGTTCAACTGGCAAAGTTCATATGGTACCCAAAAAGTACAAGAATTAGCTATAATAAGCTAATACCACAAAAGAAAAAGGATGCCTAGGCCTTCCTGATTTTCAATTGTACTATAAAATTATTAATGCAAGTCACATCATGCAGATAGCAAACCATGACCCAATAGGAAATGAATGGTACCCATTATGGATTAAATTATTTCACCGGGATATTATAACTTATAAAGTTAATCCAAAAATGATTCCCTTCTTAAAACAAGAAACTCTTAAGACAATAAAAAATTTACCCAATCTTAATAAACTGTGAAATTTTCAAAAAGCTACTGATATCAATAAATTTAAAAGACACATTTAAGCTTCTGCAACAATACATAACAACTCAGATATAAAACTAGCAAACACTATGGTAAATCTAGATAAATACCCTTTAATAAACAAATTATACAGTATGGGATTTTTAACAATTAAAAAAAACTTCCAATGGAAAATATCATGAAACTACTTAAAGCTAACAATAAATATAACCTGATAATTAAACAAATCTTATACCTAGTAAGTACTATAACCAAAGATATCAATGTAGTTGAGCAAGATGTCTAGTTAGCACAACAAGTTCTAAAATTGCTCTTAAGTAAAAAGAAAATGATATCAAATACATATAAATTAATAGCAAATATTAAATATCAAAGTACTATTCTTTTTTCAAAGTTTTGGGGAAGAAAAGATAACACAATAACAGACAATCAAAAGGAATTATCTATTAGAAATACTATGAAACTGACACCATACAAAACGTTAATATACACACAGATCATGATCTTCAACAATGCCTACCATACATCTGTCCACCTTAACAAATTCAACCCATCCAAGTCACCCTATTGCACCTTCTGTCCTAACAAAGAGGAAGATATCCTCCACATCTTTTGGAGCTGGAAAATAGTTTATAAACTATGGTGCTCACTCAGATTCCTTTTAGAGAAATCAGGGTATTCAAAATTTACATTGTCATTGGAAACAGCTATACTGCATATATTCAAATGCAATAATAATAATTTCTCTAAACACATTATAATAACACTATGCACCCTATTAAAAGCTTACCTAGCAAAAAAATGGATAGACAGATCAAGACTAAGCTGGTCAGTATACAAAAGCATGGTGAAAAAACATATATTGACCAAGAAACTTTATACAAAAAGTCAGAAGAACCAAACCTACTAACAACGGTACTGCAAAGCATTAATTGATATTCTGTCAAACAGTATGTTAAATATTAATTATATAAGGATAGTAAACACATCACTTTGTTAAAATTAGTAACCACAATGATTAAGGTGACATATTTGTATATATGTATATAAGGTTTAGTAGAGTAGATTGTTATCATTATATAGGTTGATGTTACACCTCTAATATTGCTCACAGCTGTAAAATAATGTACAAGAGATCTGCTATACGATAAAAGCTATTGGACTAACTTATAATATAACCATATCCTCATAGTAACACAAATGGTAATTCTACTTAATTTGTATGTTAATGAGTAAAGTGGGCAATAACTATTATTACTTGTTTATGGTATGCACTCTGTAACA